>NC_057805.1:497032590-497080406 GCF_018294505.1 Triticum aestivum
CTTCCTTGCGTGCGAAGATGTAGCTGGTGGGTCCCAGCAGTCAGGGGGCGAATCGTTTTTTTTACGCACTTCCTTGTGTGCGAAGATGTAGCTCGTGGGTCCCAGCAGTCAGGGGGCAAATCAATTTTTCGCGAAATACAGTGGCCCGTCCGGTGGGTCCCCGCTGTCAGGTGGAGG
Organism: Triticum aestivum; assembly: GCF_018294505.1. Lineage (NCBI taxonomy): Eukaryota > Viridiplantae > Streptophyta > Magnoliopsida > Poales > Poaceae > Triticum > Triticum aestivum. The sequence continues at coordinate 497,032,768 of NC_057805.1, forward strand.
AATAATTATTTTGCGCGTAATAAGGAGGCACTTCCTTGCGGCTGCCGTGGACCCAGCTGCCAGCCTCTCCACGTACAGTCCACGTCCGATGGAAGTCGTTCCTTGACCACGTTGACCACGCCGCACCGAGAGCACCAGGGCGGTGGACGACGGCGAGGCCTAGGAAGGGGACGACGCGGAGCCAGGGAAGACGCGGCAGTGGATGCACACGCGGAGAGGAGTACGAGGGTTCACTGGTTCGGCTGCGCTGGCGTCGCCGCAGAATAACAGGGGGTGTGGGTGAGTGGAGGTATGGCCTGGCCAGCGGTGGGAGTAGTAGGGGGCGGTGACGCCTCTGCGGCAGCACAGCCGGCCACGGGAGGCAGGAGCACGCGGCACGACCGGCACTGCTTTGGGCGGTTGGAGCAAGAAGACCAGAGGTTGAAGAAGCACGACAGCCGTTGGATGGACATCGTACGGTCACTACAGCTAGAATCGTTTATATTGACTAAGTTGACAAAGCCCTTGGTACGTCAACTTAGTAGGCCCACAGGTCAGCTTCCGAGACGGTGCGCCCCAGATGTCAGGGGGAGGAATCATTTTTTGGGCGGGTGAAGCTAGAATATCCGAGATTGAAGAAGAAGCACGGCATCCATTGGATGGACATCCAACGGCCACTGCTGCTAGAACCGTGTGTTGACTATAAGTTGACAAAGCCTTGCATACGCGTCAACTTTGTTTTTTTAGGGGACGCGTCAACTTAGTAAGGCCAGAAGTGTGTGGCAGAGAACTTATAGCCCATTTGAGATTTGTAAGAATGTGTAGCCCATTTTTGAATTATAATGGAATTTACTACAACCCATTTACAGTTTGTTAAAAGTACAGCCCATTTCAACCAACCGTTCAAAACAGAATTCAACAAAATTTCCCACATTTTGATGGGATCCAAAATATTTTTATCTCGAAATTTCTAGTCAGATTAAATACAATTTCAGTATAAATTTATATTACGTAAAAATCCAACAAAACATTGCGCTCGCAACAATTAATGCAATTAAAATTTTCAATGTCCAAAAATAATATTTCATAAAGTAATCACGTGTTTGGTGCATTTTTTTATAGTTACTGCCCAGTTTTTATAATTACATCCCATTTATTATTTCTTAAAGCTTTTCTTGTTAAGCCTAATGCATCCCTCCTAGGAAAGATTTGCAGCCCAGCGCGGCGGAGAATAACAACTTGACCTTGCCTGGGTATTCCTAAATAAAGTATAGCTGGGCTAGCCATTTTCAGCTTGAAAAAAATTAATATCTGGGCTGGATATCTGGCCTGGGCTAGACGGGCCAGAGCCCGCCCAGTTAATACCTGCAGCGATGTTTCCGTTGTTGTTCAGAGGAGAAAAATTAATATCTGGGCTAAACATCGAAAAACTCTGCAGTGCTCACACCTCAAAAACACAAATAATGCTCGAGCTGCTTGGTCCCAGCTATCGGCCGCTTCTTGTGCAATTCTCTCATTTATTGACTACTACATAGGTTGACAATGGTGTCGGGCCGTGATGTCAGGAAACTAGGAAGAAGCAAAATAAGTTATAGTTTTATATATATATAATAAGGAGGCACTTGCGTACGTGAGGCTATGGACCTGATGGGTCCCCATTGTCATCCTCTCCAAGTAAAGTCATCTCCTCGCCCGCGCGCGCTTTCCGCCCGAAACAGTCAGCGCCACCCGCCCCGCTTCCTGGTGCAAGAGATTGCTCCGCCTTCAAACGACACAAGTGTCGTCCGTCCGTCCATCTGCCGCCCACATTAATGATACGCGGTTGCTGAGGCGGCTACTCCGGCGCCACACGTCCGTCCCTCCGCCCGCCCACCATTGCTATATAAACTGCTGTGCCGGCCATAGCCGCAGTCATCCGCATCCGTTCCCTTTCTCCTGTCCACACCACTACTGCCCACCATGGCTTCCTCGCGCTCCAGCGCTCTTCGGGATGGGCGGACGACAGACCACAAGGAGATGGCAGCCATTGCTGCCGACCGGCTGGCCGGCAGGCAGCCGGAGGACGACGACGTTCCAATGGAGAACATGGTAGTCGACGATTCGGCGCCAACCCCCTCCTCCGCGCCATCCTCGCCGGTGCATTGCACCATGACCATCGGCGAGGCCGGTGCCCAATATATGGACAGGGTGAGGCAGATGCGTGAGGAGCAGTTCCAGGAGGCGCAGGCCGACGCCGCCTACAACCACCATCTCCTCCAGGAGCACCTGCAGGCGGAGGAGCAGATCGCCGCGGAGTGGGCGGAGCAGGAGGCGCTGCTCGACTCGTACCGCTCCACCCTCAAGGGCCGCCTCGAGCGCTGGCGGTACCGCATGCGGGTGGCGGAGGCTGCGGCTGCCTACAAAGAGGCTAGCAAAGAGGGCGATGAAGCGGGCGAGGCGCTGTTTGGCGAGACCGAGGACGAGGCCGAGGACAATGCCGGCTCCGACGAGTCCCCGCTCCACTGGCGTCGACGAGGCCCTGCTCCGCCGAGGCCCCGCGGCGCCAACAACGAGGCAGAGGACACCGCCGGCTCCGCCGAGGCCCCACCCCGCCAACAACGAGGCAGAGGACATCGCCGGCTCAGCCGAGGCCCCACCCTGCCGGCAACGTGGGGGAGGATTTCCACCGCTCCGCTGAGGCGCCGCCCGCCGGCAACGAGACAGAGGACATCGCCGGCTCCGCCGAGGCCCCGCCCCGCTGCCAACGAGGCCGCGCCACACAGAAAACGAGGAAGAGTAGAACACGGTAGGTCGCCGCCGCTCGGGTCCAAGTAAGGCCACCGCTGCTACCCTCCGGTTGAAGCCAAGCTAGGCGGGTTGACCATTGACGGCCGGTTAGCTTCTTGGCGGCGACGTGGAGTCGGAGAGCTGCGCTGGAGAAGAACGCTGCTTCTACTTAACTGCTGGTGCAGTTGGCTGACTGACACATGGGCCCAACAGGCCACATGTCAGTTACGCAACTGCACCTGCACTTAACTCACTGAAGCTTCTATTCGGCTCAGCGGGACACAGGTGGGTAGCTTCGGTTAATTAATTATACCTCCAGCGCACCCCTTTTTAGTTGAAGAATGCATGAAATGTAATGAAATCCGGCATGTTTATATGAAATCCGATCGTGTATGAATGAATTTATTTCGATTAGTTTGAATTCCTGTATCACTAGCATTGGGTGAACATGCAAAACAATACGTACTAGCATTATTCCCAGGGTGATCACCTCGTTTGCAGCAGTTTCACATGTACTCCCTCCGGTCCTTTCTAGTCGTGCATACAAGTTTTGTCTGCAGTCAAAGTATCTCGACTTTGACCAATCTTATACAAAAAAGTATGCACTTTCACAATGTGCGAAGTAAAAAGGAACAGAAGGAGTACAAAGAGTTTGAGCAGCTTTTTAGCGTTTCTGTACATTGCAATCAAACACACAGGCCTGGCAATTCATAGAGAACATTCAAAACAATCGATGATTATGCATCTCGGCGACTCACATGTCAGAGGCAATATTTACTTCACAACTAAAGAATAAAGAAAAAATTGATCGACGCTGCTGATAGCAAAGGGCGTCCCATTCGAAAATATCAAACGCATGTCTTGCTAAAATCAATGAGCAAAATTTGCCAAGGTTGTCCCATTCCAAAATATCACATGCCTACGATTGTGGAATGGGCAGGGTTTGCCATCAGTTCGGACATTGACATGGCACCTCGTGCTAAATAAACCAGCTGTTCTTTTTGTGTAGTTCCACCAAAATCAACCAAATTCACGCGTAGCTTGTATGATTTCGCCCTTATATGTTGCAACGCCTTGAACTTATCGGCACCTCCTTTCTTGTGGTGGAAATTAATGATTCGATGTATTCATGAACATTTTGTGCAGTTCCCATTGAAATCAAGCTGAGCACCCCTGTTTGCACAAATACAAAAAAGTGATTAGTATAAAGCAAACTGTACTATGATTGACAGTTTCAACAGGCACATACATGGTCCATGTAGAGCACACTTTTAGAAAAATGGAACTCACCAGAAAGAATCCTAGAACAACATTGTACTGGCGCATCACAAAAAAAAATAGAGATTTGTCAGTCCTTCTGAGCTGAAGTTAGTTTGGTCTTGTGGGGAGTAATGTAACCATCCTTCAACTGCTCCTTCTGATGAGAAGATAGACAGGGCTTCTTCATCCTGGCATAATCGGAACTAGTCACTTCATGTACTCCATATTCTTCTTCAGAGGAAGATGATCCTGTTGTGCAAAGACAAGAGGACTACTAAATGCTAGCATCCCTGTTTGCTCGAAAAAAAGGAAAGGAAATATTTAAAACAGCACAGATGAAGCACTTCTCAAGGACAATACCACTTTTTCATGACAGTGTCTAAACAGTAGCACAACACCAATAGAGATGACAAAGCTCAATCATATGGATGAAATCAGTGGGCGAGTACCAACCTTTGTCAGGAGGTTTATTGTGTAGAGCATACAGATGAAGCACTTCTCTGGAACCATCTGTTGCTATCTGCGGTGGTGGCCATGCTTACTATATACTCCTCGATTAGTTTAATGTTTCCAACATCTTCTTGTGCAGTTCCACTAAAATATATGGTATCTTCAAAGAAGATCCCTGTTTGCACAAGTAGAGATAATTACATATTACATTAAGAGTGGCATCAAATCAGTGGCAAAACAATTGCTCGTTCCAGCCATAGCAATAAATTAAGATGCAAAACTATCATTACTTGTGTCATCACAGTTCCAGTGCTTCATTACAGCACCGGGAGTTGATTTTTGTTTTTCTTCCGCTTGTTCTTCCCCTTCATCACTTGGTTCAATAACAGACAAGCTTCGCCTTCAATGTAAGATTTGGCATGTCAATTAGGGAGCACAAGTATAGTACTAAACTTAATTTTCTGATGAAAGTGGCAAAATACAGGCCAGCAGTTGTGAAATATCCTTATCTTACCTCAATGGGATATTACGATGCACATACAGATTGGAAGTCTTGTCTCCATTTGTGCAGTTCACTAAAATCAAGCAACATTATCGTACAAGTAGCACAACATATGAAAGCACACTGCAGAATCATGTGAAAGAAGGCTAGTACTGACCTCTCATGATGCGGAATTCAAACAACTCACAAGAAGAAGATCTGAACCAAATTCGCCTTAACGGATAGGAAGTAAGATCTCCTCTTGTGCAGTTCCACTAAGATCAAGCAAACAAGCAACGTTGTCGGTGTGACATTTTGGTTGAACTGCACAAAACACTCTTAAAACAAAAGTGTTTTGTGCAGTGCAACAAAAGGTCACAATGGCAACGAGGTGAAGTAGATAACCCTGTTTACACAGAGGTGCAAAGGAAACAATTAGTGGTCAATAACGGTGGATGACACAGAAGCCAACAAAAAGAAGCATCTACCTTATCTAAATGGGAAAGAAAGCAAGACAGTAGCATTTCTCAAACGGTGGCATTGATTAATATTAACATAGAGATTATATTAACATATAAATTCGTTAAAAATGTAATTTGCTTTTAACTATGGCATTGCATCAATTTTCCAGCGGCATTATTAGAGGGTGTTTGTTTATAGGGACATTTTGGTGTAGGGACTAAAAAACCTCTGTGTCAGTCCCATCTAAACCAAACAGGAGGGACTTTTAGGGACTAAAAGTGGGCATTTGGGACTAAAGAAAGAAGACCCCGAGGGAGTCTTTTTGGGACTTTTTCCAACAGTTGCCCCTGCCACGCATCGCACCTTGTCTCTATTAGTTCATTACTAGGGGTAACATGATCTTTTAGCATGTCATTTAATAACCTCTAGTCCGTGTTTAGTCCCTGGAACCAAGCAGGTAGGGACTAGGGAGTTTTTAACCAAACAGGGCCTTAGATTAACAACAGCTAATGAGTTGCATGGGACAGTGGATGCACCAGCACCATGTGCATCTACCGATGTATTGTGGTCATGCACAGTCTATTGCAACAAAGAACAAACAACCAAGGAGCATATTTGTGTTGGTCCCAGTTTTGTTATCTTTAGACACCTTTCCCTATGTGAGCGCAGCAAATCTAGTCCTGCTCAAACTCTACAGCCTTGTCCCTTTCTTTCCTTTTTGAAGTAGTACTTTCGCCCCTTCCTTTCCTCTTTGAACCACGTCCTAGATTTATGCGATACAACTTTCCCCACTACTTTCCCCCATTCCTTTCCTCTTTGAACCACGTCCTAGATTCATGCTATACAACTTTCCCCCTTCATTTCCTCTTTGAACCACGTCCTAGATTCATGCTATATACAACTTTTCCCACTACTTTCCCCCACTCCTTTCCTCTTTGAACCACGTCCTAGATTCATGGTATACATGTAGCTAGAGCAATGCATGTGGAGTAAGTAAATTATACCTTAAGGTTCTTGGGGCGTGGTTCGGTGGGCGACGGGACGGCGGCGAAGAAGAAGGGGTAGGAGGCCCTCCCATGCCGCCGCTGGGTGGAAAGTGAACAGCTGCGCGCCGACGGCGACAGCGTTAAGCCTTCTTCCCTTCCCGGCGGACGGATCCTGCCGGCTCTTTGAGCAACTGTGAGGGGAGAGAGAGGCCAACGAAGTCTTGTTTAGATCTGGAGAGGGCGAGAGAGTGTGAAGAGAGCAACTACAAGCGCTGAGGCTCTAGCGGGAGAGGGCGAGAGAGTGTGAAGAGAGCAACTACAAGCGCTGAGGCTCCAGCGTGTGTGTATATATATATATATACACTGGAGAGAGTGTGTGAAGCGTGCAAACCCTAGAAAACATTTTGACCAGTCAAAGAATCCTCCTGGCACAAATTATGCTCAAGTGTAGTTATCGAACCCGAGACCTCAAGTTTGATGAGCGAACAGGCTAACCAGCTACACAACCCTCCCGTTATGTTCAACGAGAGGGAAATAACCTTTTATACATTCCTGCATTCGTGTGACAAGCATGCCGTGTTTTTTTTGTGTGTGTGGGAGTCATTGGGATTTCAATCATAATCGTGTCATGTGGCTTTGGTGGTAAGACTACCACAGTGGTGCAGAAATAATGCAGCCTTAGTCACCTTACCTCTCTCCACGTAGTACGTTGGGTCCCACCAGTCAGAGGGTGAAACAAACAAATTAATAAGAAAAATTAAAAGCGCCAGCGGTGTACCTTACCTCACACATCTCGCTACTGCTCGGGAACACTGTCCAATTGATCCCTCTGTTCGCTCACGTACTATTTTAAGTGAATCCTTATTATAACATGCACACAAATTTTGGGCACTTGTATTCAACTTAAGTCAGTGTGCCACCGTATCTCGTATACTTACTACTCCCTCCGTCTAGGTGTAATAAGTCACGTTAAAAGGTGCAACGGGACCAAGGTGCGTGCGTGTGCACGCGCGTGTGTGTGTGTGTGTGTGTTTAACAGCATGTGTGTGTTAGAGAGAGCGACAGATCGACCTACTCCTACAGAGAGATGTTGTGTAGTGTACGATTTTAGCCGCGAGAGTCGGTGCATCCTCTCGTTTCTGGGCGTGTCCGGTAGGGACATGCGGAAAGCTGCCACGCCCGCTCCTGACCAGCCTGGCCCACCCAAAGCCCCTCCATCGCCCGCGCGCGCTTCCCGCCCGAAATAGTCAGCGCCGCTCCAAAGAATCGGTGCCGCATTCATGCCCGGGCAGAGCGGACGCGACCTCTCACTGGCGCAAGAGTGATGGTTGCTTTGTCCGTCCAACTTACTGCTGGGTCTATGTGATTTGACGGTTCATTGGTCTTTATTACTGAGGTGGTAGGACTGCTGGATGTCCCACGCTTTCGGCGAAAGGAGGTACTACTACTAGATTACAATTTTCTCCATTCTTACAGCGGAGGCGTGCAAGAGAAGTGAAAACATGCAGGCTCAGTGATTACATGGCCCACCTCATACTATCACCGTGCGACACCTAACTCTTTACATAGTACTCCCTCCGTTCCTAAATATTACTAGATGAGTCCCCGCGCGTTGCCGCGGAACAGCGGTATATCTCTCTGCGCAAAATTATCGATTTCATAGAACTAAAAAAACTCTATAACCGCATGACAAATGTGGTAGCCAAACTAAATAAACTCCCATCATCATTTAGATCATCCCACGTAAGGAGAAAAGATCAGCCAACTCCTACTGCATAATGGGATTATGTTTTTCTTTTTGACATGTTAATGGGACTTAAAAGCTCACTTACATGCATGCTACCGGTGCATGCTTGCATGCAGACATGTTGATGTGATTTAAAACCCACTCACATGCATGTGCCACGGTATTTCTGCATGCTTGCATGTGGCTTAGGGCGGAGCCTCTCAACGTCTAGATCAGACGGCTATTATGGACTGATTTACTTCATCTAACGGCTACATCAATTTTGATGATGTGGCTCAAGGACAGGATAGAGAATTCCTAGTAGTGGGGGCTAGCTATTACTAGTAGATAAGTCTTTGTAGAGATTCCACTACATACGGAACAAAATGAATGAATCTACACTTAAAATGCATCTATATACATCCGCATGTGGTTCATGGTGAAATCTCTACAAAGACTTATATTTAGGAACGGAGGAAGTACTAGTATAGTACGTACTGTAATTTATCAGCAAGATAAATTTGTACAATGCTATGAAGCTTCCAGCTTCTGTTACATGTATCTTGCGTCCAAGGTTGCCCGTTGCAACATTTCATCAAATACAAAGGAGACTAGCATGCATGCTATTGCATCTCAATGATTGACAGATCATAGCAAATATGTACTCCCTCCGTTCCAAAATAAGTGTCTCAACTTTGTGCAAACTTTAGTACAAAGTTGTACTACTACTAAAGTTGACACTTATTTTGGAACAGAGGCAGCTAAAGAAAAAAACGATCCATGCAGTCCCTAGCCCTTGAACCGTGAACCCTGACCAGGCTTCAATTTGCTGGCAACGTTCGAGCTTCCTAATAAATGAAGTTTGCAACCTTTTGACCATCGGATCATTTTGTGCAGTTTCACCAAAATCGAGATGAGCATCCCTGTGGCAAAGAAATTGAAGAAGCGTGATTAGAATAAGATTACTGGGACTAGTTGATGAGACATAAACTCATCACAAATACAGTACGTAGAAGCCAGTAGAGGTATGTGCGGGGCAAAGAAGTAGAGAAATATCCACAGGGAGTGATGTGGGCAGCTGGAGCAGTGGTGCAAGCCGGCTGTAAAGGGAGTTGTACCTGAGGGACGTAGCTCAACCGTGAGGAGGGCGGCGGGAGGCGGCAACTGCCCACGTCGCGGCAGTGAGCAAGGGACGAAGGCAACCTCACCGGCTTTGTGAGAGAGAACGGCGGGGACCCCTGATCGGGACGTGCCGACAGTGGGTTTTCGCCTCGGCGACGGCCACCGCATCTACACTAAGCATCCACCCCTTCCCCAAGCGGACGTGATCCGTCGGGATGTTAGAGATGTGGCCACAGTCGTTTTGTGCGAGAGAGTGTGAAGAGAGCAACCCCAGCAAGCAACCGTGTAGGATGGCCCGTCCTGACTATGTATATAGTGGAGCGGTTTCCTTTTCTCTCCATATGAACCTATCATATTGCGTACGTGCCACTGAAGAAAAAACTTTATTTATAAATGACGCGGCACCTACTACTCGTTCTCCTATAACCTTGCGCTTGGCATCTCCAAAATATTAACCTTGCGATTGGCTCTTCGCCTCTTCGGGAAGTCGAGCAATAATGGTAGTGCAGTATATATCGTTCTGGCTATATAAGACCGAATGAATTGCTGCACGTCCACCACTTGGGCGAGGGTCGAGGGGTGAGGGAGAGTGCTACATACGGAGCAAAATGAGTGAATCTACACTCTAAAATACGTCTATATACATCAGTGTTTGGAGTATGTACTAGTAGTTCATATTGAAATCTACTAAAGGACATATATATTCCAAACAATATGATATAATCTCTATAACCAAGGTAGTAGGGATGAGGAGTAAACGGAGGGAGTAGTAAATTTTTCTCCTCGTCCGGCGAGCCACCGCGCGCATGGGCGAGGGAGCGGGCGTAAGGCGGAGCAAGCTTCACCTCATCCTGCGAGCCACCGCGCCCGTGGGCGGGGGAGACGGCGTACTAAGCAAGCTTCTCCTCGTTCTGCGAGTTGACGGGACACATCAAAAGTACTCGAGTGTATAGAGCCTTGCCTCTAAGGTAGGCCCCACATGGTTTGCCTCTTTTTTTAACATAACACGTCAAATCGCAATTTGTTTGTTCACCCGTGGTAGACGATCCTCCCTCCACCAAGTGGACAACCAGTACACGTGCCAAATTACCACGTGGGCTGCCTTTTTCATACAGGAATGAGCTCCACCGTGTACCCGCGCGGGTGTGGTTGGGAAAGAGACGGGAGTACGTGCGCCGTGCATGCACCTCTTCTCTTCGTGCACCTCCCCCACCTACGTGGGTGTGTGTGAGAGATACAAACCGCGTTCATGAGTGTTTTTTGTTTTGGGGTGGGGGTGGGGTGGGGGGTTGATTTCGTGAATTATTTGTGGGAATATGTGTCGATGACATCTCAAACAAAATTTTGCATGCAATGTGTGTGAAATGGAGGCCTATCCATATCATACATAGAGGGTCGGGCAATCCACGAGAAGAGAGGGAGCGGCCATAGCTATCGATAGAGTCGAAGAGAGGATCAAGTGGGTGGGTGTGAGATTGATGAAGAGAGCCATCGAAATTGTGTCTGTGTGCAAGTCAAAGATACAGGGCGACTGGCCTACCGGAACGTTAGAGGGCACATGTCAAGTTTGTGTGTGGCAAGGAGACATGACTAGAGTGCTCGATGTATCGGTGTGTGTGGGGGGAGGGGGGTGGGGGAGGGGTAGGCAGAGGCCTAACTATAGAGGTAGAACGACTCGTATATGTGTTGAGAAGGAGAGACCCAGCTATGTCTTGAGGGAGATCGGTCGACATCCATACATAACTGATGGACGGGAAATATGATGGGACAGAGAGAGAGAGAGGAGAGAGAGAGAGGGAGGGAGAGGGAGGGAGAGGGGTAGAGTGCTGGATGGGTGATGGAGTTGCTTCTCGAAGATGGTGGGAGAGGCCTACTAGACAAACTGAGGGTGGAACCGCAATGTTATGAATAAGAGTGGGGATGTGTTTCTGTGTGTGCCTGTGCGTGATAGATCTGTCGGGACACATCCATGGATGATGAAGGGGAACCATGTGTTTGGTAAGCAAACCTAACTAGATCGGTAGATCAATTGTTGTTTGTCGGAGGAAGGGAGAGACACAACTAATGAGGTAGATCGATTGATGTGTGGGTAAAAACGAGTTATAAGGACCTAGCTAGCTATATGTATAGCGAGAGATCGGTCGGTGTACGTCCATTTGTTAGAGGCAAATAAGGCCCAGCGAGACGGATAGACAGAGAGAATGGAGCTAGGAGGTCGTGCGAGAGGCCCAACTACTAGCTAGATAGGGGGAGGAGTGTGCGGTTGTGAGATCGATGAAAAGAGGGGCGAGAGTTTACACGTGTGTCTGACTGTATGAGAGACACGAGGCAAGGACACATAAAGGAGGAGATTGAAGGTGTGTGCGTATGTTGTAGGCAGGCATCGCTGGAGAGGTTTATCGATCGGTGTGTGTCGGAAAGGAGTTGTGGAGACTCTGGGAGAACGACCTAAAGAAAAAAATGAATGTGCCCGGTGGATAGAATGCCAAGGGAGGGGGAGGGCGAGGAGGGCGTGTGCATGCACGAGAGAAAGTTCGTGGTAGCTACAAAGGTTAGAGGATTGTGTGGGTGTAAGAGACTAACAAAGATCATAATTTGATATGAAAGCGGATTCATATATTTGAATAGGAGATCATAGTGTTTTAAACATTGCATGCATGAATATATAGGTTAGACATGGTTTAGATTATGAAGATCTAGCTAGAGCTAGAAATGTAATGTGATTTGAAATCAAAATAAAGTGGATTCAAAAAATCTAGTTCGAGTTCATATAGTACACATAGTTCATATGTAACTCGAGACTAATCATGTGGTGTGCTATGAAGATAATACACAAACGACGGTTTAACTTGACAATAATGATTGTAGATCTTATTAAAACAGAGAAACGAATCCAAATGCTTTGAATTCACAACAATCATTACTGTAGATCTTATTCAAATAGAGAAACGAATTCAAATTTTGTTCATATTGAAGCGGTAGTATATACGTTTGGAATGCACTAAAACGTTCATTTGAGTAGTAGGTTGCATGCATTATACATGTAGCGAAATATTTTAATTGAACATAACATGAATTCAAAGTTTTGAATGACATTTGTAGTGCGCATTGATTTGGTACAGTACACGTTAGGCTTGTCCGGAAATTTCAACCCGCGCCTTGTTAGCCCGAAATATTTAAGATATATCTTTGTCTCGTTGTGCTCCGACAACTCCCTCCATCTCAACCCGCGCCTTGCTATTCCGAAATTACAACGTGCACGAAAACTCCCACCTCCTGTGAAATCCCGACACGCGAAATGCCCGTGGTACCCCTGAACCGAAAGAACCGCCTTAAATCGGTGGGGGTACTTTCGTAACTTACCCCACATTTCGGACAAGCGCGTCTCTAAGCCATGGTTCCCCACTGCCATCCCATCCGCCCACCCATTCGTACACCGAGGCCGCGAAAACCCGCAACGAAACCCCACACCCTGCTCCGTCCGCCACCCAGCCGGAGCCTCTTCCCCGACGACGTCGTCCACAGCAACACCTCGACGTCCCTCATCCACCGTACCGGATGAGGATCCGTCGTCGATCTCATCGTCCCGCCAGTTCAGCCACCCCGTCCTCCACCTCCAAGGAGTTGCCCCGACATTCCCCTCGTCTTTCGCACCACCTCCATTCCCACACCGCCGTCTTCACCTGCACCACCGGAAGAGCATCATCATCAACGTTTCCTCGGATGAAGCTGCGGCCTAATCGGCGCCACCAAAGAGGTTGTACACTAATCGCTGCATTTTCTTCTTGATTCGATCTCACGGTGCTGCCGGCGCTCGATCCCGAGCCGACACGGCGCGGCTCCATCCACGGCGGCGTCGCCGGCCACTTTCTCCACGGCGTCGCTCCCTCAGCGGTGACGTCCACATCAGTAGGACCTGCTGCTGCATTAGCTCTCGCTCACGCTACTGCTCTGCTCTTGCTCTCGGTCCCCTGCCTGGTCTGCTCTTGCTATTGCTCTTGCTCGCGTTGCTGCTCTCGCTCTTGCTCTTGCTTGCGATGCTGCTCCGATTTAGCTACACTTCAGTCGACTGAATCGACTTTTGGGTCAGTCGATTTTCAGGGGGTGGCGGGCTCGCCGGGGTGAAGGAAGAACCAACCGCAGCGGGGAGGGGGCCTCGCCGGAGAGGTACCCCACTATCTATCTTAGGGTTCGGGATGGGGGCGGTGGTCGCCGGCGGTGGTGGGGCGTTGGCAGGGCGGTGGCGTGGGGATCGCCGGAGAAAAAGCTCGGCACGGGGTGGCCTAGAGGGATGGCCGGGGCGGCAGCGGACCGGCGGTGGGGAGTGTTTTCGGGGCGGGCGGGGCGGCGCACCGCCGGCCGCGGGCGGCGGGGGGCTGCTATTTGGCCGGTGGTGGCTGGCGACTCAGGGGGCTGGAGGTTGAAGATGAACCGCAGGCCCTTGATTTCATATCCAACAGCTGCAAAATCGACTGACCAGAGATGAAAAAGTCAGTCGACCGATGTGTAGCCTCACCTTGCTAGTGCGTTCAGTTTCGACAGCAAAATTCAGTTTCGACAGCAAAATTCAGTTTCGGCAGTTAAGTTCAGTTTCGACAGTTAAGTTCAGAGATGAGCGGCTGATGTATTTTACATCTAGCACTTTGTGGTTATGTATTTTACGTCATGTATTGGAGATGCTATTAGAATTCCACTCAGGTTAACGTTGTTCGTTGTCTCTCTTGTCCTGCTTCAGCCTCGGCGTCGTACAACTCACCGGAGCTGCTCCAACGACAAAACCCTCCATCACAGCGGAGCAGTACCTCGGGCTCCATCTCCAGACGCCTAAGATCTTCTTCCCCTCCTCCGACAGCAAAGTCAGCCGGAGCATCCTCACCGGCCAACCCAATCACGCTGAGATCGACATGGCTTCGCCAAAGAGGTTGTACACTTGTTGCATCTCTTTTTTACTCTACATGTTATATATATTGTCCACTGAGCACACGGATTTGTTCCTTTAGTGTCTCCTTGAAAGAAAAAACGTAGGAATTTTAATTTTCACTTGTCCTCCTTTTCAAATTCCTATTCATGAAGCACAAGACTAAGAGATAGTAGCATAATAGCATTATAACCGTACATTTTCTTGTGGTTTGACTTAATCTCACCATGCTTCTTTGCATCTTGTGATCTTCCAATTGTTGTGAATCAAACACCCAGATTGGCAGAAATCCTCTGTTTTTAAATTCTCTGTTTTGCACGTGCATTCCTATCCTATTCCTGTCTATTTCCTATCCCTGCATTGTTAGAATCCTCCAATTCAAACGAGCCCTTACAGAACTACTTCTCTTACAGATAGTTGTCAAAGAAAACCTTCCGTGGTTTGTCCCGCTCCTGCTGCGCCGTCGTCCACCCCAGCTCAGCTGCTCCAACGATAGAAGGGTCCAGCACAGCAGGGATCCGGCCTCCAGACTGTCTTTCGCCGCCTCAGATCTTCTTCCCCGCCGCTGACAGCCATGAAAACTGCATTACCATCATCAACCGAGCAGATGACCTCGAGGACTACACGGGTCCGCAAGAGAGGTCGCACTCTTTCGTGTCTGCTTACGTTATGCATCGCTTAATATTACATGCTACTTTATCGTCCTGTTCACCGATTAGACTCTGAGTCAGCTCCAAACTAATGGTCAAACTTGAGTTTTTAAATGGTTGTGGGGTACATATCGGGGCCGCTATCAATAGTATATATCTACTATCTGGTTAATCTCCGGTGTCTACTATGAGTTTCATGTTGGGTGGGAAACAAACAGTAAAGAAGCCATTATCTGTATTTTTTAACTGAAGCCATTATCTGCCTGCTATTATTGGTTTTGGGTCTATCCACAGGTTGCTACCATCACTCTGGATTTCTGCATGCACTCCTTACATAATCTCACTATGTTTTTTTCCTATGCATGACAGTTATTGTAGACAATGGAACTGAACATGTAGAGCAAAAGAGACGAGCCTTGTGTGGCAATAAAATTTCATGCAGACGTCGCTCCATGGTAGGCGCAAAGGCAGCCCCCCTCCACGCATTTCGGATTGTAATCGAGAGGAAGATATCTGTTCTGAGGGGGATTCAGAAGGAGAAGACAACTCCTATTTACCCCCTGAGGTCTTCGCTCTAACTTGGCATGCTGATGTTGGTTATATCATGCATATGGTGTCTTGCATTGCTTACTTTATACATCAAATATGTCATCTGCTTAGTTTAGACATCCTTTGTGCGAATGCCATCTGTTTAGTTTATTCATCGTTTATGTGAATTATGCAACGCCATCTTGTTTAGCCAGGCATCATATATGTGAATTTTGCAATGCCATCCTACTTAGCCAGTCATCTTATATGTAAATTATATCAGGCCATCTTTTTTTCGTTACATATTACATTTGTCAACAATGTTAGTACATTCAACTGCTCTTCGTGTGCATCAGCCATTTGACACGGTGATGGCAAATTCTGGAGTGAAAACAAGGTCTTCAGAGCAGACTATGCTATCTGACGAAGCGCACATCTCGCTGGTTACGGATAGCTCCTCAGAGGAGGATTCAGAGACAGATGACCAGTCCTATCCCCCCCCCCCCGAGGTGTATGCTCTAACTTGGCAGGGTTATGTTGCTCATATCGTGCGTATGGTGTCTCGCATTGCTATGTCATTTGATTAGTTTAGACATGCTTTGTGTGAATGCCACCTGTTCAGTGTCTAATTACCATATATGTGAATTATGCATTGCCATCTTGTTGCAAGACATTATATATGTGAATTATACAATGCTATCTTGTTGTAAAGGCATTATATATGTGAATTATGCAATGCCATGCTGTTTAGCCAATCATCATGTACGTGAATTATATCATGCTATCATTTTTTTTGTATTACGTGTTCCATTTGTCGACAACGTTTGTATATTCAACTACTCTTCCTGTGCATCAGCCATTTGAAGCGGTGATGGAAGTATCTGGAGTGAAAACAAGGTACTCAGAGCAGACAATGCTACTTGCTGAAGCAGACATCTTGCTGGTTACAGAGAGCTCCTCAGAGGAGGATTCAGAGACTGATGACCAGTCCTATTTCCCCCCTGAGGTCTATGCTCAAACATGGCAGGGTTATATTACCCATGTCATGCATGTTGTCTTGCATTGCTTAGTTTTTACATCATATATGGATTGCCATCTGCTTACTTGCTTACTATATAAATCATATATTTGAATTATATCATGCCATCATGTTTACATAGTACATACACATCATCTATCTGAATTATGGCATGGCAACCCATTTAATAAAGACATCATATAGTTATATCATCTCATCCTGTTTAGTGTTTACATTCATCATATTTTGAATTATGGCATTCTATCCGTGAATGTATGTGAATTATGGCATGCCAACCTATTTAATAAACACATTATATAGTTATGTCATGTCATCCTGTTTACATAGTCTCATATTTTGAACTATGTCTTTCCATCTTTTTTAGTTAGCCATCATAATGTGAAATTGTGTCATGCTATCCTGTTTAGTTAGCCATCGTATATGTGAAATTGTGTCATGCTATCCTGTTTGGTTAGACAACATAAATATGAATTATTTCATGCCCTCTTTTAGGGCCAGTTCTTTTGCTAGCTTTTTTGGGCTTCCAGAATAAGCTGCCCCCTACCCAGCTTATTCTAGAAGCCCAAACAAAATTTTCTTTTTATAAGCCTATTAGTCAAGTCTTAACTACTAGGCTTCTAAAAAGATAAATTTGGTTGGGCTTCTAGAATAAGCTAGGTAGGGGGCAGCTTATTGCAGCTTATTCTAGAAGCCACCAAAAGAACTGGCCCTTATTCCCCACTATCCATTGCACCTGTCTATCATACAATGTCTATACTTTCAATTACTTTTCTTGTTTATCAGCCATTTGAATTGGAGAGCGTGATGGCAGTATCTAAGGGAGTAACAACACGGTCTTCAGAAAAGATAGTGCTACCAGTTGATGCCGATAGAACCACGGTTGTAATTGCCCAAGGACCAGATCCACCACACATAACCCAGACTCTCGCAGATTGTACCCCTACCCAGTTGGACAGAGAACCAGCTACACCCCTTCTAACCCCAACCCCGGCAGATAGTAACCCAGTTCTAGTTGACACAGCACCGTCTCCACCACAGAGCACCCAAACACGAGCAGTTAGTAAGGGAACTGCAGTGCCCAAAGCACGAGGACCACCACTCCGAATCCCAACTCAACGCTTAAAGGAGAAGAAGATTTGTTCTCAGGTCAGGTTCTGTAGCTATGGTTCATACTCCTTTGCTCTTGCATTACTGTATTTACTCATACCAACTATTTTCAAATTTGAAGGATGGAATTGAAACTCCAATGGCGCAACAGGTGTGTTTTAAACCTGTTTCTTTAACTGGTTTGTTGTTGTAACCTGCTCTATGTTGATTTTAGTTTCAATTGAATAAACAGTTATGTTCTCATGTCATGCACATTACAAGTGTTGTTATTGCTCTATAGTTACCCACACTTATATTCTGTCTATTCTGCTTTGTCTTAAACAAATATTATTTGAACTGTGCCTCTATCTTGATTTGGCAACAAAAACTAGAATGATATAGACCATAAAGTGACCATGCTACATAGATATATGTTTGTTTCATGTTGTTATCCTGTCCACTTTACTACTGAACTCATTTACCAAAATGAGTTTCATATACAACATGGTAAACATGTGATGTGTCTGCTTGTTTCTCTTTTAGAATGCGGACAAAATATTGGAGAACAGTACCGCGTTATCCAATTGTAAAGGAAGTAATGCAGATAAGGTTCAAGATAGTGAGACATCCCTGTTGGTCTCCAAGAAAGCTGATAAAAACTATCTTGACGACAGTGAGGGAACCCAAAAGTCTTGTCTTGATGTAGTGTTCGAGTTACTGGCCACTACTGCTGGCACAAGCTCTTCGAACTCGCTGCCTGAATCAGTTCGTCTTCTTGAGTCTCAACTTCAAGTTGAAAGACATCGATCAGATGTGCTGCGACAGGAAGCTGAAGGACTGAGGAAGTCCCTGCAGAATTCAGATGCATATTTTCTGGTGCAACAGCAAGCGCTGGAGGATTTAAGCGCCAAACAAGAGAAAGTTAATAAGCTTGCTAAGCATCTTGCCAGCATTATGGGTACCCAGGATATTGTTTCTTGAGATCTTCTGAAGTGGTTTCAGTTCTGGATTTGTTTTGCTGCGGCGTTTATTTGCGCTGGTCGCCAACTTTGACAACCAGTGTATATGATATGCTGCTTTGTTCCCTATATTTGCACTGGTGGCGAACTTTGATGCCCAGTGGATGTAATATGTGTAATAGCTGTGATAGCCTAGCGTTAGTTGCTTGCTTATTTATTTCCTTGTTGTCTTGTTTATTTGTTTGCTTGTAGTCATTGCAGTTCTTTTTCCGCGGTTAGCTAGTGGCTGCAATAACCTATTTTTTTAAACTAGGCCACAATAACCATGGGCTAATATTTACTGTAGTGACACTGGGCCTCCTACTGGCCGTAGAAACAGTGGGCCTTCTACGGGCCGTAGAAACAATGGGCCTTCTACGAGCCGTAGAAACAATGGGCCTTCTGTGGGCCGTATCATCAATGGGCCTTATACGGGCCGTATGATCGATTGGCCAAACATGGGCCAAATAGACCGCATTATGGCCGTAAACGGGCTAGAGTTGGAATCGTCCGTTCATGGGCCGACCATAACGGGCCATCATTAATAGGCCGTATTTGGTGATGCTATGAAAATGGCCCAACAGACTAACGGTCCACAAATGGGCCGACTGTAACGACGGGCTGAATTTGGCCCACAAGTAGAAAATGACAGTAACGGGCCGTAAGTAACCGAATGCTGCAAATGAGCCCAAGAATAAATGGGCCCTCAGAAGGCCGAAAGTTAACTTGGGCTGGAAACGGCCCAACGGAATAACGGGCCGTTAATGGGTATAAAGTGATACACTGTTCATTATGGGCCAGTTTCACCATGGGCCGTTAATGGGTGTAAAGTAATACGCTGTTCATTACGGGCCAGTGTCAGCACGGGCCGCTAATGGGCCAAGAGTTACAAAGGGCCTCATATGGGCCGAAAGACGTCATGGGCTATACATGGGCCAGAAGTGAAAACGGGCTGGAATCATATTGGATGGCCCAGATGACGCTACTGGGCCTAATTCGGATAGGGCGTAACGGGCCTTGGGTTAGCGAGCTGTAAATGGGCTATATGCGAATAGGCCGTTAACAGGCTTTCCATGGGCCGGCCCGCCAGCTTTTGACCAAGTCAAACGGACCGGCCTTTTCACAAGAATGGGCCACTGTTGGGCCGTGCCACGTGTCGACGTATCATAGGCGCCTTCTGTCCAGTGAGTGGATGACATCTGTCCCAACGATGAGCCGACACGTGTTTCCTCTAGCCAATGATGATTTTACACGTGGAAAATCCCCATTGGTCGGGGCTGTTAACGGGTTATCGGATCCAAAACCCGACCCGATAGCTTAACGGCGTTCCGTTACGGTGGATGCCACGTGTCGGTCACCCTTGACGAAAGCACTTCTGTGATGCGCGATTTATCATCATGGAAGTGGACACTTCCGTGATGATAATTTTGGTAATGTCATGGAACACTTCTACGACAGCACAGGTATGACTATCTTGATTCTGTCATAAATTTGTCATGGGTGTACATGCATGACAAAAAACGCGACCTACTGTGACAAACACGTATCATCACAGAAGTGTATTTTTTGTAGTGCATATTCATAATATTGAAGCCAAAAGATGCAAGGTTAATAATGATAGTGCAACTTATTTGTGGCACTACCGTTTAGGTCATATTGGTGTAAAGCGCATGAACAAACTCCATGCTGATGGGCTTTTGGACTCACTTGATTATGAATCACTTGATGCTTGCGAACCATGCCTCATGGGCAAGATGACTAAGACTCCGTTCTCCGGAATAATGGAGCGAGCAACAGAGTTACTGGAAATAATACATACTGATGTATGCGGACCAATGAGTGTTGAGGCTCGCGGCGGGTATCGTTATTTTCTGACCTTCACAGATGATTTGAGCAGATATAGGTATATCTACTTGATGAAGCATAAGTCTGAAACATTTGAAAAGTTCAAAGAACTTCAAAGTGAAGTGTAAAATCATCGTAACAAGAAAATAAAGTTTATACGATCTGATCGTGGAGGTGAATATTTGAGTTATGAGTTTTGTCAGGTGGATGAACCCCAGGCAGGCAACAGAACCCGGATCCTTTTCAAAAACAACGGAGCCAGCATTGCCCCTCAATCCGGCTCGCGCTTGGCCGGGTCGCTCAACCCGGCCAAGTCCCGCGACCCGGCCGAACTCTCCAACCCGGCCGGACTCCTCGACTCGGCCCCAACAACCAGCTCAAGGCAGCCGGACTCAGCACGTCAAGACTTCACCAACAAGCCAGCACCTCCCTTGGCGTGTTCTCCAACCCGGCCACGGGTCAGCTCCCGTCCCATCCCAGCCGTACGATGGGACGAGTCTCCACCTACCGATGACCAAGGCAACAGTGCCCCGCCCATGCCTCTGGTCAGGCGGGCGTGGCAACAGTGCCCCGCTGACCAGGGCCGGCGTGGCAACAATGCAACCATCATCACCGATGACGCTAGCAAGCCGCGACCTAACGGAGCGCCACTATAGCCGACTCGACCCGGCCACACCCTGATGATCGACAAGACGGCCAACAGTGCCCCCGTACCCGGCGGGCCCCGCGTCCGGAGAACCCGGCGAGCCCTGACCCCCGGCGGGTCCCATCGCCGGCTTCCCGGACAATGACAACCCGGCCCCACGGCCTTGTAACATTACCATTATATCCCTAGGGGTTGACCTATAAAACTCCCCAGGAGCCCTCATGCATACGGGCACGAGAGACACAATCGATCACACACACACGACACAATCGATCACACACACACACACACCTAGCAAGCAACACCCGAGGAGAGGGATCAGCCTAAGCCTTGGCCAGCCTTCCTTCTTCCTCCATACAGTTCTAGGAGCAACCCTGTACTGATACATATCAACTACACTCGGCAGGACTAGGGGTGTTATCTCACCGGAGCCCCGAACCTGGGTATGTCTTGCGTCCCGCGCTCGCTCATGCCGACCTCGCCTCTGGAGCCCACCAGTGCCCTCGAGCCTCCTCCTATCTTTAGCCATCCCTTGGCATCTGCCGTGCGCCCACAAGTTTGGTCTTCATTTGAAACAATGTGGAATAGTTTCGCAACTCACGCCACGTGGAACACCACAACGTAATGGTGTGTCCAAACATCGTAACCGTACTTTATTAGATATGGTGCGGTCTATGATGTCTCTTACTGTTTTACTGCTATCGTTTTGGGCTTATGCTTTAGAGACGGCTGCATTCACATTGAATAGGGCACCATCTAAATCCGTTGAGACGACACCATATGAACTGTGGTTTGGCAAGAAACCCAAGTTGTCGTTTCTTAAAGTTTGGGGCTGCGATGCTTATGTGACAAAGCTTCAACCTGATAAGCTCGAACCCAAATCGGAGAAATGTGTCTTCATAGGATACCCAAAGGAGACTGTTGGGTACACCTTCTATCATAGATCCGAAGGCAAGATATTCGTTGCTAAGAATGGATCCTTTCTAGAGAAGGAGTTTCTCTCGAAAGAAGTTAGTGGGAGGAAAGTAGAACTTGGTGAGGTAATTGTACATTCTCCTGAGTTGGAAAGTAGTTCATCACAGAAATCGGTTCTAGTGATTCCTACACCAATTAGTGAGGAAGCTAATGATGATGATCATGAAACTTCAGATCAAGTTACTACCGAACCTCGTAGGTCAACCAGAGTACGATCCGCACCAGGGTGGTACGGTAGTCCTGTTCTGGAGGTCATGTTACTTGACCATGACGAACCTACGAACTATGAGGAAGCGATGATGAGCCCAGATTCCGCGAAATGTCTTGGGGCCATGAAATCTGAGATGGGATCCATGTATGAGAACAAAGTATGGACTTTGGTTGACTTGCCCGATGATCGGCAAGCCATAGAGAATAAATGGATCTTCAAGAAGAAGACTAACGCTGACGGTAACGTTACTATCTAAAAAGCTCGACTTGTTGTGAAAGGTTTCCGACAAGTTCAAGGAGTTGACTACGATGAGACATTCTCACCCGTCGCGATGCTAAAGTCTGTCTGAATCATGTTAGCAATTGCCGCATTTTATGATTATGAAATTTGGCAAATGGATGTCAAAACTGCATTCCTTAATGGATATCTTAAAGAAGAGTTGTATATGATGCAACCAGAAGGTTTTGTCGATCCTAAAGGTGCTACCAAAGTGTGCAAGCTCCGACGATCCATTTATGGACTGGTGCAAGCCTCTCGAAGTTGGAATATATGTTTTGATAGTGTGATCAAGGCATATGGTTTTATACAAACTTTTGGAGAAGCATGTATTTACAAGAAAGTGAGTGGGAGCTCTGTAGCATTTCTAATATTATATGTGGATGACATATTGTTGATTGGAAATAATACAAAATTTCTGGATTGCCTAAAAGGATACTTGAATAAGAATTTTTCAATGGAAGACCTCGGTGAAGATGCTTATATATTGGGAATCAAGATCTATAGAGATAGATCAAGACGCTTAATTGGACTTTCACAAAGCACATACCTTGATAAAGTTTTGAAGAAGTTCAAAATGGATGAGTCAAAGAAAGGGTTCTTGCCTGTGTTACAAGGTGTGAAGTTGAGTCGGACTCGATGCCCGACCACTGCAGAAGATAGAGAGAAAATGAAAGTCATTCCCTATGCCTGAGCCATAGGTTCCATCATGTATGCAATGCTGTGTACCAGACCTGATGTGTGTCTTGCTATAAGTTTCTCGTTTATGGAGGTGACAAAGAGCTTGTCGTAAATGGTTACGTCGATGCAAGCTTTGACACTGATCCGGATGACTCTAAGTCACAAACCGGATGCGTATTGTATTGAATGGTGGAGCTGTCAGTTGGTGCAGTTCAAAACAGAGCGTCGTGGCGGGATCTACGTGTGAAGCGGAGTACATAGATGCTTCAGAAGCAGCAAATGAAGGAGTGTGGATGAAGGAGTTCATATCCGATATAGGTGTAATACCTAGTGCATCGGGTCCAATGAAAATCTTTTGTGACAATACTGGAGCAATAGCCTTGGCGAAGGAATCCAGATTTCACAAGAGAACCAAACACATCAAGAGACGCTTCAATTCCATCGGCGATCAACTCAAGGAGGGTGATACGTCTCCAACGTATCTATAATTTATGAAGTATTCATGCTATTATATTATCCATCTTAGATGTTTTATATGCATTTATATGCTATTATATATGATTTTTGGGACTAACCTATTAACCTAGAGCCCAGTGCCAGTTTCTGTTTTCTCCTTGTTTTAGAGTATCGCGGAAAAGGAAAACCAAACGGAGTCCAATTGACCTGAAACATGATGGAGCTTATTTTTGGACCAGAAGAAGGCCACAGAGTCAAAGAGTTGGGCCATAAGAGTCCCGGGCTGCCCACGACGGTGGGAGACGCGCCCACCCCCTGGGCGCGCCTCCCTGCCTCGTGGACAGCCCGGAGACCCCCCTGACTTGTTCTCGACGCCAACACCTCTCATATATACCCAAACTTCCAGAAAGAAACCTAGATCGGAAGTTCTGCCGCCGCAAGCCTCTGTAGCCACGAGAAATCAATCTAGGCCCTCTGCGGCACCCTGCCGGAGGGGGCCATCATCACTGGAGGCCATGGAGGAGGGGAATCATCACCGCGGTGATCGTCTTCACCAACAACACCATCATCATCACCGTCCTCATCTCTTTTAAGCGGTCCACTCTCCCGCACCCCGCTGTAATCCCTACTTGAACATGGTGCTTTATGCCACATATTATGATCCAATGATGTGTTGCCATCCTATGATGTTTTGAATAGATATCCTTTGTCTTTGGGTTGATTGATGATCTAGATTGGTACGAGTTGTATGTTTTATTTTGGTGTTGTCCTATGGTGCCCTCCGTGTCGCACAAGCATGAGGGATTCCCGCTGTAGGGTGTTGCAATACGTTCATGATTCGCTTATAGTGGGTTGGTGAGTGACTGAAACACAAACCCGAGTAAGGGGGTTGTTGCGTATGGGAATAAAGAGGATTGGATGCTTTAATGCTATGGTTGGGTTTTACCTTAATGATCTTTAGTAGTTGAGGATGCTTGCTAGAATTCCAATCATAAGTGCATATGATCCAAGTAGAGAAAGTATGTTAGCTTATGCCTCTCCCTCATATGAAATTGCAATGAAGACTACCGGTCTTGTTACCTAGGATAATTCCGCACACCGATCCATCATTATTCCACACTCGCTATTTATAATATTTAGTAATACATTCTAACTTTATGATAACAGCACCTACTTTTATATTTTAGCTCTCCCAAAGTTATCCTCTTTATACCCACAATGTAGTTTAATTTCTCGTTTCTAGTTGGAAGCAAACGTTCGGTGTACGTAGAGTCGTATTAGTGGCAGATAGGACTTGAGAGAATATTGATCTTACCTTTAGCTCCTTGTGGGTTCGACACTCCATACTTATCACTTCCACCTTTGGGAATTGCTACGATGATTCCCTGCACTTGGGGATTATCAGAGGGAGACATAGAGATTTACAAAATACATACAGATCTGAATGTTGCAGACCCGTTGACTAAGCCTCTTCCATGAGCAAAACATAATCAGCACCAAGACTCCATGGGTGTTAGAATCATTACTATGTAATCTAGGTTATTGACTCTAGTGCAAGTGGGAGACTGAAGGAAATATGCCCTAGAGGCAATAATAAAGTTGTTATTTATATTTCCTTATATCATGATAAATGTTTATTATTCATGCTAGAATTGTATTAACCGAAAACTTAGTACATGTGTGAATACATAGACAAACAGAGTGTCCCTAGTATGCCTCTACTTGACTAGCTCGTTAATCAAAGATGGTTAAAGTTTCCTAACCATAGACATGTGTTGTCATTTGATGAACGGGGTCACATCATTAGAGAATGATGTGATGGACAAGACCCATCCGTTAGCTTAGCATAATGATCGTTTAGTTTTATTGCTATTGCTTTCTTCATGACTTATACATGTTCCTCTGACTATGAGATTATGCAACTCCCGAATACCGGAGGAACACCTTGTGTGCTATCAAACTTCACAACGTAACTGGGTGATTATAAAGATGATCTACAGGTGTCTCTGATGGTGTTTGTTGAGTTGGCATAGATCGAGATTAGGATTTGTCACTCCATGTATCGAAGAGGTATCTCTAGGCCCTCTCGGTAATGCACGTCACTATAAGCCTTGCAAGCAATGTGACTAATGAGTTAGTTATGGGATGATGCATTACGGAACGAGTAAAGAGACTTGCCGGTAACGAGATTGAACTAGGTATGATGATACCGACGATCGAATCTCGGGCAAGTAACATACCGATGACAAAGGGAATAACGTATATTGTTATGCGGTTTGACCGATAAAGATCTTCAAGAATATGTAGGAGCCAATATGAGTATCCAGGTTCCGCTATTGGTTATTGACCGAAGATGTGTCTCGATCATGTCTACATAGTTCTTGAACCCGTAGGGTCCGCACGCTTAACGTTCGATGACGATTTGTATTATGAGTTATGTGTTTTGGTGACCGAAGTTTGTTCGGAGTCCTGGATGAGATCACGGACATGACGAGGAGTCTCGAAATGGTCGAGAGGTAAAGATTGATATATTGGAAGGTTATATACGGACACCGGAATGGTTCCGATAAGGTACGGGGATTTTTTGGAGTACCGGGAGGTTACCGGAACCCCCGGGAAAGTTAATGGGCCTAATGGGCCATAGTGGAGGAGAGGAGGCAGGCCACGGGAGTAGGCGCGCGCCCCCCTTGCCCCAATCCGTTGGAAGGAAAAGGGGGGCGAATCCTACTAGGAACGGAGTCCTAGTAGGACTCCCCCCCCATGGCGCGCCCCCCTTGGGCCGGCCTCCTCCTCCTCCCTCCTTTATATACGTGGGCAGGGGGCACCCCAAAGCACATCAATTGTTCTTAGCCATGTGTGATGCCCCCCTCCAAAGTTTACCACCTCGGTCATATTGTTGTAGTGCTTAGGCGAAGTCCTGCGCGGATCACATCACCAACACCGTCGCCACGCTGTCGTGCTGACAGAACTCTCCCTCGACCCACTACTGGATCAAGAGCTCGAGGGATGTCATCATGCTGAACGTGTGCTGAACACGGAGGTGCTGTACGTTCGGTACTTGGATCGGTTGGATCGTGAAGACGTTCGACTACATCAACCGCGTTACTAAACGCTTCCGCTTTCGGTCTACGAGGGTACGTGGACACACTCTCCCGTCTCGTTGCTATGCATCTCCTAGATAGATCTTGCGTGATCGTAGGAAATTTTTTGAAATACTGCGTTCCCCAACATGGCAGCCATCGCGACCTCATCCGCGCGTGCGGCCGCGATTTGCTTCTCCGCTGCCAAATGGCCCTTGAGCTCCTGGCTATACTGCGTGCACCATGGCTTAGGGCGGCACTTATTTGGTGGAGGGGTCGGTGATTTGGGTGGAAGGTGTCGCGCCGGCTGTCGGGGCATGTGGGATGTGGAAGGAGGAGGAGGATGGGGGTCGGGTGTGGATTACCTGCCTGGAGGCCGACCAGCATGAAGGAGGGTCGCCGACGAGGAGGCGGCGCTGCAAGTAAGGAGTGAAGGTTTCAACTTGGAAACGAAAGGCGGAAAGGGCCCCAGATGGGATCTCTCAAGAACAGAGGCTTGCGGCGGCGAAAAAAGTATTTCATGGACTCCTCGGTAGATTTCTTGATTTTAGAGTATTTATAGAGACAGAGTTAGGTCAAACGGAGGCTCATAGGCCCCACTACCCACCAGGGCGCGTCAGGGGCCTGTGGTGCGCCCTGGTGCCTAGTGGGCCACTCCTCAATCTTCTCATGGGCTCCAGAAGCTTCTCGGGTATTGCCAGAAAAAATCTCCAAAAAGTTTCGTGGCATTTGGACTTCGTTTGGTATTGGTATTCCGTAAAGTCAAAAACAAGCAAAAAATAGCAACTGGCACTGGGCACTAAGTTAGTAGGTTAGTCCCAAAAAATGATATAAAGTTGCTTGTAAATGTATATAAAACATCCAAGATTGATACTATAATAGCATGGAATAATCAAAAACTATAGATACGTTGGAGACGTATCAGTGGTTGCGGTGGTGCCTTGGGCTCGAGGGCCGTCGTATCCGAGGAGGGGCGAGGGGCGAGACAGCAGGCGCGGTACGACCGGCGCAATGCTAGCTGGTCGCCGCTCCGCGTTCGCTAAGAGCGACGTGGCGCCGGAATGGGTCCGAAACGACCCGGACCTCGTCGCCGCGTGGGCGCTCGGCCACTCCGTCACCACCCGGAGACGGTGGTCGCCGCCTTGACGACGAGCTCGCCAAGATCGACGAGGAGTGGTCGCTTAGTAACTCCTCTACCAACGCCGGCAGGGGCAAGGCTGGCGCCATCGACAGTGGCCAAGGCGGCCTTTCGCACCACGCAACAGGAGACGGACCGGCTCCTCCGCGAGCGGCAGGCAGCCGCCGGACAAGGCTGTTGTGGCCCTCCGACGCCCTTTAGCTGCTGGAGGGACGACATTAACGACGACAGCACGGACGGCTACGACGGTGCGGCAGGACAAGGCGGCTGTTCGTCTGAGGTGGTAGGTTTTAGGTATTTTTTATTGTTTTAGTTAAACAATCGAAATATCGTTCATTTTATTTAAATTATATCTGAACTTGAATGAAATCAGTCGAGTTTGTTTGAATTTCGTCCGGTTTGTTTAAACCCTTTTTGAAATGCATGTGGGCAGCGTTGGATGGCCGCTTCCCGCATCCGTGTTCGCAGACTGGTCCCATCAGTTGGCGAACGGATGACGAAGGGAATTTGCTGGTGGAGATGCCCTAACACTTACTCCCTTTGTTTCTAAATTTAAGTCTTTTCAGATATTTCAATATGGATTATATACATAGCAAAATGAGTGAATCTATACTCTAAAATACGTTTATATACATCCGTGTGTAGTTCATATTGAAATCTCTTAAAAACGATATATTTAGAGACGGAGGGAGTAGTAAATTCAGTTTGCTAAAACACTCCTAGATGTACTCCAAGTATTGCATATTATATGCATTTTTTTCATAATATTATTATGACTAACTTGACACCCTCAGATAGTTTTAGATTAGCGGTGAGCGTATGCACGTATGTATGAGCGCTTCTATATATACTGTGTTATAAAAAAGATAGTTTTAGAATTAGCGGTGTATTTTGCTGTTCGCATAATATGCGCATTTTGAGTCCAAATCGCACGGCGCAAAACCAGGTGTGTGCGTGCACGGCAAGCCCAAACAGGTTCTGATTTTCCAACGCCGAAAGCGACGACCTTTGTGTTTTCTTTTCTCCTGATAACAAAAGCCGCCGCCCAGTCCGAGCCTGACTGGATCCGAGCCCTCCCCGGTGTCGCCATCAACCCCGCCGGGCCGGCGATTTATCCCAGCTATCTAATGGCCGAGCCGCTCCCCTTTGACCGGAGTTCCGGAGTCCGGATCCAGCGGCCGGCTGACCTATAATAGTACGGGGAGAGGAGCTGAGAGGGGAAAGGCAGGAGTCGGTCGGTGATGGGCGGGTGGAGCTGCTTCTGCTGCGGCAACCTGTTCGGCGCCGGGGGAGATGCCGCGGTCCGGCTGCCGGAGCCGTTCCAGCTGCCGGCGCCCTTGCCCGCGTGGCCGCAAGGTTTCTGACGCCTTCTCCTCTCTTATCAGTTCTCGAATCAGTTCGTGGATCGTTTTCTTATGACCATTGATTGATGATTGGCCTGATGCAGCTTCATGATTAGAAGTAGTACTCACTTGTATGACTCCCTACTTAATTTGTTGATTACTACTTTC
The DNA here is from genome assembly GCF_018294505.1 of Triticum aestivum. Taxonomy (NCBI): domain Eukaryota; kingdom Viridiplantae; phylum Streptophyta; class Magnoliopsida; order Poales; family Poaceae; genus Triticum; species Triticum aestivum. The sequence continues at coordinate 497,062,038 of NC_057805.1, forward strand.
TTGTTCAATTATTATCATCATTGACTGTTCTGTTGTTTATTTCTTTCCAAAGGGGGAGTTTAATACGGTTATAACAATACTACAATTTATCCTGATTAGTTTATTTCTGTCCTGCTATGCTATGCAGATTTCACTTCCCGGTACATATTCTTGAATGAACACAGTGGTTAATAAATTTATAAAAAAGATGGATTCCCTCAAGGGAATTTCTTGTACATAGCTTGTCGTAGTGGGTACCTCTTGTTACTTGCGCTTGAAGTGGCTTAGATAGGATCACTATGCTTTACTTGGAAGGCATATCATTTTAGAAGGTGGCGATCGTAGCCTCAAAGGTATTCTTTGTGGGGCAAGAGTAATTTGTGATCATATATCATGAGAACTGTAACTGCCTCATTCAAGAAGTGAAATCTGTAGTTTAAGTTTGTACAGGCTACCCGGACTCGTTATTTTTTGATTTTTTGTTGTGTCGGGGTTGCAATTTCCTTCATTTTTCTTTAGTATAAAACGAATAATTGCATGTGCAAAACAATGTATTTGTTTCTCAAACTGATTGTTGGTTGCTTTGCCAAATATATTTGCTTTGCTGAACACTTGGACCTTGTAGTAACTTTGTCTAGCAACTACTTTACAGGACGGGACTTCGCAAAGGGCGTGATATGCATAGGAGAACTTGATATTGCAAATATTACCCAATTCCGGAATATATGGAGCTACTCTGGAGCTACGTTCTATGAGCCAGAAGAGGTTCCTGATGGTTTCCACTGCCTTGGCCACTATGCCCAACAAAATGACCGGCTTTTACAGGGTTCTCTTGTTGTTGCAAGGGAAACGGCTAGCTGCCAGTTAATCAATAGCAGGCCTGCTCTTGAGAAACCATTAGATTACACCCTCGTTTGGACTAATGCTGGTGTGTATGAAGATGACAATAGTGAATGCGGTTGCTTCTGGTTGCCATCACCCCCTGAGGGTTATGAAGCCCTTGGCTATGTGGTTACTAGAGGACCAAAGAAGCCCTCACTGGAGGCGGTCCGGTGTGTGCGACAGGACCTCACGGATCCATGTGAAAACTTTAGGTCAGTCGTTAATGTGGAACGTACATGCCAAGTTTGGAAGACGAGGCCTTGCCACCGAGGGACAGCAGGACGAGGTATACCTGTTGGTACATTCTTCTGTGAAACAAATTCAGTTAACAGTCAGGAATCAGGCATTCCCTGCTTGAAGAACTGCGACCCGAATTTGAGAGCCATGCCTGATCTAGAGCAGATTCATGCACTAATCAAGCACTATGGCCCAACTGTTTTCTTCCACCCACAAGAGAAATACTTGCCGTCATCAGTTTCTTGGTTCTTTGAGAATGGAGCTACACTGAACAAGAAAGATATGAAAATGGGAGATCCAATACTTGCTGGTGGCTCAAACCTGCCTGCTGGTGGGACAAATGACGGTGAGTACTGGATTGACCTCCCCGATGATGATACGCGTGAGTTTGTCAAAGTTGGCAATTTGAAGAGTGCCGAGCTCTATGCTCATGTTAAGCCGGCTCATGGAGGGACCTTCACCGACATTGCCATGTGGGTGTTCTGTCCGTTCAACGGGCCAGCAACGATAAAGGTTGGACTTGCAAGCTTTGCTCTGCAGAAGGTTGGCAGGCATACGGGAGACTGGGAGCATTTCACCCTCCGCATAAGTAACTTCTCTGGAGAACTCTCATCTGTCTACTACTCAGAGCACAGCGGGGGAGGATGGGTGGACGCTTGCGATCTGGAGTTCATCTCAGGAAACAAGGCGATCGTGTATTCGTCGAGGAATGGGCATGCAAGCTACGCGCACCCTGGCTGCTACCTGCAGGGCTCTGAAAACCTCGGCGTCGGATTAAGAAATGACGTCGCACGGAGCGACCTGTCAATTGATTCGAGCACGAGGTATAAGATCATCTCGGCAGAATACCTTGGAGACGCCGTGGTGGAACCGTGCTGGCTGCAGTACATGAGGGAGTGGGGCCCGACCTTGACGTACAACTCACGGTCAGAGGTGGACACGGTACTTAGCTTCTTGCCGTTCTTCCTCCGGTTCACGGCGGAAGCCATATTCGACAGTCTTCCTGCGGAGCTGTACGAGGAGGAAGGCCCGACCGGACCGAAGGAGAAAAATAACTGGGATGGTGATGAGCGGTGCTAGGCCGCGTCGCCTTTGTGGTCTATCCCTGTTGCTTATTCATGTACATTGTATGTGGTGAGAATATTGGTTGGTACGTATGTTGATAAAGCTTTGCAAGAGGACTTGTAGTGCTGGGTATTTTTAGATCACAATTGCAGTGTTGTGTCTACAAAAAAGTGTCCCTCTGGCTGTCTAGTTTCTACATCCCAGCATTTTGCATTTCCCCAACTAGTTTTTCTGAGGAAGTGAGTATTACTGATATCGTCCACTGAAGATCTAAACCAGAACCATTTTGCATTTCCCCAACTAGTTCTCCTAAGGAAGTGAGGATGTACCTTCTTTTTTTCTTTTCTTTTCTTTTTTTTGGTAAAGCTTTGCAAGAGGATTTGTAGTGCTGGGTATTTTTAGATCACAATTGCAGTGTTGTGCCTACAAAAGAAAAGTGTCGCTCTGGCTGTCTAGTTTCTACTACGTCCCAGCATTTTGCATTTCCCCAACTAGTTCTCCTTCTGAGGAAGTGAGTATGTACTAAGTCCACTGAAGATCTAAACCAGAACCTACATACAGGTTGCTGGAATCGCAATTTTATCATACAATTCTACAACTTCATGATCTAAACCAACTCCTATGATAGTAGAATCTATTACCCGCTCCGTTCATAAATAAGATTTTCTAACTTTTTCCTAAACTAGCAATGTGCCCGTGCGTTGCAACCGATCCAAAGTAGAATAATACATGTTCACAAACTTGAAAGAAAAACACTAGTTTTGGTATACTTGCATTAGGTTTCACAGATATATTCCTCATGGTTGTTTTGATAATGTGGGGGGAGGGACGTGGTTGGTTTCAAGATACGGGGTTTCTGCAAATTGGAGCAGAGAAGTGAGGTCTTATTGCAAAAATGCCACAGTTTATACACAGTCGTTAGATGCAGATCTGACGGATAGTCTTTTATAGAAGTAGAGGAATCAGATGTATATAAACACATTTTAATGTGTTTGTTTCGTATTGAAGTATCCAAAACATCTTGTATATTTGTAAATAGAGGGAGTAGTTAAGATCCTACAGTTTGCGTTCCTACCATCGGAGCTCAATGACAACGAAGAGCTGTGATCCGATTCAGGATCATGATTTTGACTACCTTGCATACATATATCCACTGTATCACATTTTCAGGCTAAACACAGAACAGTTTTGATAGATAACAACACAGGAGCTGTCACAGAGATGAAGCAATCCAATCTGACGCCAAAAAGGAAAGCAAAATTTCCCCCTTTATTACCCGCGTTATTTCTGTTCATTTTCCCATGATGCAAGGGGAGAAGCAGTACAGAGTGTTATACATACAAAAGCATCAGAGCTTCGGTTAATGCCGCCAACTCCTCCCGTGGTGTTCAATCGCCTGCCGCGTTCCCTCGAAGAAGAATCCATGGCTATTCAGGTCAGGGAACGCGCCCGGCGCTTCTTTCCGTTCATATACCTCTCCTATCCTCCTGTCTGGTGTTGCTACTTACTTGTGTGGTGTGAGTAGACTGGCAGATTCGGCTACCTTACCTCCCAGCCTCTATTCTCGTTGGGGGATTTAAGCTAAGCCTCTCTCTCTATATACAGCTCGCCCTGGTGGAGTACTCAGATACTAGCTGCATGAACATGGAGGACTTGTCCTCCACAAGCCTCTGGGGTGTGTCAAACTCAGCAATTTTACCTGAAATAAATAAGAAGAGACGAGTCACAAAATATGTACTGCTTGGCTAGGAGCATTACTCGAAACTGAAATAATTCAATATACGAGCAGTGGGAAACAAACTCATGATGATCTAAATAATGACCGAGAAGTCGACTTGGCCAATCGTGTTAAGGAACATGTACCGTCGCTAAGCACCATGACTAGGTCGCTGTCGATAACCGTAGGGATCCTGTGTGCAATTGTACAGACAGTGCAATCCCTGAATTCGCTGCGAATAATCTTCTGGATAAGATTATCTGTAGCTGTGTCAACCGATGCCGTTGCCTCGTCAAGCACCAAAATTCTTGCCTGCTTAAGCAGCGCCCTACCCAGTGCAATAAGCTGGCGCTGCCCCACACTCCAGTTATCCCCATTCTCCAGTACTGCAATGGAGCCACATATCCAAGGGAAAAATTATATAATTTTGCAGTACAAAGTGTCATTCATACTATTTGAACAAGTGTTTGACTATTCCAAATTAAAACACACCTGGACTGTCCAGTTTTTCTTCCTTCGAACGAATGACCTCTCCTAGCTGGCACTTCTCTAGTGCCTGAAAGAAAAGAGTTCTCTTCCATAAAGATCATGGCACATTTAACATGAGGGTAGCATAAAAGCGACCATGGCGTACCTCCCAAATTTCTTGATCGGAACGCTCTTCAAGAGGGTCAAGATTCATTCTGATAGTACCCTCGAACAATGTAGGGTCCTGAGGAATGATGCTCAACCGTGACCGCAGATCATGAAGGCCAATCGCAGAAACATCGATGTTGTCAATGATAATTTTCCCTCCTGATGGTTCAATTAGACGGAAAAGAGCCTGAATGAGAGTAGATTTACCACTTCCAGTTCGCCCTACAATCCCAATCTTTTTCCCGCCAGGAAAAATACAACTGACTCCATGTAGAACGAAGGGAAGGTCGTCCTTGTAGCGGACCTATGATATTTAGCAAAAGCACAATAAGATGCTGTAAATAAAACTGAAGTATGTTCAGCTTAGAAGAAGAAAAAATAGAGTGTATACTTCTGGTGATTATATATAATGAAGAGCAAATGTATAGTCACAAATAAATCGCTACAGACTAAGTTCACCTTGAGATCAATCAATTCAATGTTTCCATTCTCAGGCCATGAGGACGGGGGACGGCAATTCTCAATAATCAGTGGTGCTTCACTAGGAATCTTGCAATACTGATAAATACGCTCAACAGAGATGATTCTGTTCTCTAATTTACAGAAACTCAATATCCACCTTGACATCCGAGCATTTAAGTTGAGTCCATATGTAACAGCAAGGCCAGCCATACCTATCAATTGGAAAGCTTGTTTAGATTGAGAAGCATATTACCATATTTTATTGAAAAAGATATGCAAGTTTTCTAGTGCACCTAACAAGTGATCTATTGGGTAAAGCAAGATCATATAAAATGCAATAGAACGGCATGTGAGACAGCAGATAAGACATACTTGGTTCAATCGTTCCAGGAGGAAAGCTCACAAGTATTGCCATGCAGAAAGCAAACACAAAAGTCGAGAGCAGTTCCATTCGCAGGCAGAGCCATTCAATAGCTGCAAGGCTGGAAAACAAGGGCCGAGCAAAACAATCAAGGAGGTAAAGATTTCTTTTCATGAATCTTTTCTCCTGACCAAATCCTCTGATAGTAGCAGCACCAGCGATTGACTCGCTAAACAAATGGATCACGGGAGACTTCTGAACACTCAAGATCCTAGTCAGCTCCCTTGATGAAGCAATGTAATATCTCTGCAAGTTCATGGTAGCAAGGACATCCATTATCTATTGTGTGATGAAGATCTTTAAAAGTCATTTGGTACACAAAATCATCAAGCTATCTTGAATACTCATGCTTTAAGAATGAGCTTACTTCACAAGTTTCAATACTTCCATGCTGAACATATGCATCTGTTCTCTGGTTAATTGGCTAGTTAACTGACAGAGGTAGCCAAATTTATGTGTGCATAGTTCTTTTATTGATTCATTTAGGTGTACCTACCCTTGCTATCTACTTTAGTTGCATTACGATCTCCATTGAAGAAATTAAGTATCCCAGGTTAATGTCAGCACCCACAAAAAAAAATGTCAGCACTAAAAAAAACCTGAAAGTTTAGAAATTTACCTGCATCCACATGCATGCCATAGCCATAGGGACTATAAGAAACAGAACTTGCCATGTGACTTTACTCATGACAGCAACAATTCCAAGGAGTTGAATTGTTGTTGATGCAAATCCCCCTAGCCTGAATGCTATATCAAGGTCCACAACACTTTGATCTACAGAAACCTGGTATGAAGTATGATTGAAGAAGATTAGGATGTGCAAAATAGAAAAGGCACAGACGAGCAGAAATTAGGAGCAAGAGCATGATCCAAACTGACCCGATTCAGAATCCGTCCAGATGGTGTAGTATCGAAGAATGACATTGGTGCTCGAAACACACACCTTAGCATTTTTATAAATAGTTTCTGAGCAGCAGCTAAACCAAATGTAGCTACAAGAAGGCTTCTCACAAACACAAACAATGAACTCCCGAAAGCAAGGCACATATAAACAACAAGAAGGACCACACTACTTGTCTTAGGTGCATCTCCTTCTGTTTGGGGGTTTGCCCATGCCATCCACCAGTTACTGGCAATCTGAAGAACTTGGAACAGGGTTTGCGCCAAGACAATGAGTGGTATCAGTGAACCTTTGTAGGCTTCCCCCATGTATGTCAAATAAACATTTAAGCTAACTCTTCCTCGCTCCCTCTCCTCTTCTTGAACAGTACGCTTCTTCTTACGTTCTTCACTCTTTTTCTTGTCCTTAATTCCACGTGTATTAGATGACTTACCATTTTCAGATACTTTATTTTTCAGGTTATCGATATTGCTAACACTTGGTGTCAATCTTTTGTTAGGAACAGAAGGAGCGATATCTCCATCAGAATCTTCGCCAAAATCCATGGTCTCAATAGCTTCATTATGAGCAGAAACCAGAGCATTGAAATCGGTTCCAGCTTGGAGAAGATCATCATATTTTCCAGCTTGGGTGATATGGCCATCCTTAAGAACCTGCGCCATGATAAAAGAAAAGCACAAATGAGTGATCAAGGACCCATTATCCTATGAACAGTCTAATGAGAAGTATTGTATACTCCCTCCGTCCCATAATATAAGAACGTTTTTTACATTAGTGTAGTGTCAAAAACGTTCTTATATTATGGGACAGAGGGAGTAGAAGATAGTGAAACTTCCATGCAGAATCTGCTGTGTTATTCTCATCAAGAAACATGGATAAACAACACATCAAATTGAACAACTTAATAGGCTGATAGAAATTTGAAACAGCATATCTATGTACATTAGCCACTAAAATGTAGTGCTTAGATTGTGTGAAAAATGTTATTACCAATATCAAGTCAGCAGCTGGTAGGAACTCGACTTGATGAGTTACATAAATTACTGTTTTACTAGCTAGTGCCCCCAATATATAGTCCTGCAACACAAAGGATGGCATGTTATGAAACAGAAGCATCTTTAAAAAAATAGAAAAGGGCAACATCGGTACAGACCTTAAATAGATCACTTCCAGTATGAGCATCAACAGCACTGAAGGGGTCATCAAGCAAATAAATATCAGCATCTTGGTACAGTGCTCTTGCAAGCTGCACTCTCTGTTTCTGGCCTCCGCTCAAATTAATGCCTCTGTCACCAATGATTGTCTGATCTCCATACTGGAGCAACTGAAGATCTTTCTTCAGGGAGCAAGCCTCAAGTACTCTCTTATAACGCGGTCTGTCCATTGGAGTGCCGAAAAGAACGTTCTCCTCAATATTTCCAGACTGTATCCAGGCAGTCTGAGAAACATATGCTGCTGTACCACTGACCCTAACCTGAATAAGGAGCAGAAGGAAAATGTAATTAAACCATCATTCAAGTTAGCATCAACTCTTTTTTTTTATGCATGTACTTACTTGGCCAGACAGTCTGGGTATCTCCCCGAGTATAGAGGACAATAGACTTGATTTGCCAGAGCCAATCACACCACAGACTGCAACTCTCATGCCTCTCACCACACTAAGTTGTATATGAGATAGTGTAGGGGTTGAGCAAGACGGGTTCCAAGAGAAACTGCCATCCTTGATATCGATTGCCTTGTCTGTGCTACCCTGTGGAACACTTATTGTTGCATCATCCGGCAACTCTTCTTGCCGCAAGAAGTGAGACAACCTGTCCAAAGACACCCTCGTCTGAGCTATCATGGAGATGAGATCAGGGAAATTCCTCAGAGGCTCTTGAAGGATCCTAAAAGTTGCTAAAGCAGAGAGAACGCCTCCAGCAGTGAGCTCGCCACCAAGCAATATACAAGTGCCGAAAGTTATGACTGAGACAAAGATTGGCGAGCTCCAGAAAACAAACGTAACTGCGGCCTGCGAGTACAAAGCCCACTTGAGCCACCTGCATTCAACGTTCCTCATCTCTTCAAGCATTATCCTGTACCGGTCCTCCCATGCCTGCAGCTTGAGAATTCTCATACTCTTCAAGCACTCTGCAGTCTTGCGCATTCGCTCATCCTTTGCTGCCATTAGCTTATCTTGGTAGTGCTCCTGCAGCTTGGCCACAGGAACCGAGGCAGCAATTGACAGCGCGGTGGCTATCAATGTCGAAACCGTGGCGATCCCGACATTCTTGTACAGGATGGCGAGCGCAAGGATGATCTGCAGTGGAAGCATCCATATGTCATGAAAGTACCATGCATAGTCCCCCACCCGCTGCACATCAACCGCCATGTAATTCACAATCTCACCGCTCGTATGGCTCTGCTTTGAGGCATTCGACAGCCTGAGGCCCTTCCGGTACACCATGGCCGTCAGCCCGGACTTGACATGGATCCCCATGACGTCCACGCCCAGGTACCACTGGCGAGCAGTGAGCGTCTCAATCAACTTTGATACGAAAAATACGGAGGCAAGGATGTAACCTTCATGGGGGAAGGCAATTTTGCCACTGAGGTAGTCCACAAAGTAGCTGATCAGGTAGGGACCGACATAGGACACGACGGTGTTCACCGCGGCGAAGGCGCCGTTCATTGCCGCCTCACGCCAGAAGGACTTGAGTATTGCCCATGCCAGCGATGGCTCCTTGTCAGGGCACTCCAGCCGTTGGCGCTCATAGTGACTGCTCATGGCCTTATAGCAGAACTTGGCACGATCCTTGTGAGCCAGCAAGGGTATGTCAGCCAGCTCGAGCGGCCTCTTGGCCCCAACCGAGAGCAGCGGACTGAGCCATGAGAGCGTTGCAAGGCTGAGGATCCCGGCATCGCCGTAGGGAGTCACCCGCAGGCAGCCGGGCTCCTCCTCGGCGCCTCTGCGCTGCCCGCCGAGCAACAGGGGCTCGTGGACACCGGTGTCATCATCACTAAACTCCAAGTCGACACCGCTGGAACCCATCACACCAACCAAGCAGAGGAAGCCGAGGGCCGGCAGCGACGCGAAGTTGGCGACCATGTGCGCGTAGTCCGCATCACGGTCGTCGGCGCCCATGAGGCGCCTGGAGTCGTCGAAGGCGATGGCGACGGAGAGCGCGAAGGCGAGCACCCACCAGACCCGCACGAGCGCCGGGAACCTGCCGGCGCGCGCCCGCAGCGCGAGCGCCAGCAGCGCGGCCCAGGCCAGCGCCTGCACGGCCGGCAGCAGCAGCGCCTCGGCCTCGACGGGCGGCGCCGCGGCCGCGACCTCGTAGGTCAGCGCGGCGAGCTGCGCCAGCAGGGCGTAGGCGCAGCAGGCGAGGGCGGCCCTGTACCAGGAACCCCCGGCGGCGGGCGCCGAGGGGGCGAGGGGCGGCCCATCGCCGACGAGGGCGCGGCGGGGCGGCTTGAGGCAGGAGGCGCAGCGGGAGGCGAGGGCGCGCGCGCCGCGGAGGAGCAGGAGGAGGAGCGCGAGGGCAAGCAGCGCGGCGTGCGCGGCGGCGGCGGCGGCCTCCGCGAGGGGGAGGGCGTGGCGCGGCATTGGGTGGGCGGGATCGGGGGCGTCAGGAGGAGGGGGCGGGGGGCGGCGAGGGGTTTAAAAGGCATTGGGGGCCTCCCCACCGGGCCACGGTGCGGCCGCTGGCGAGCTCAGGGCGGGCGGCGGGCGCGGATGGGAACAAAGGAGGGGTTTTTGGCCGCTACCGGCTCGCCGGACGAGGCGAGTGACGGGGGAGATTCGGTGGATTTTTCCGCGTGTAAATGCAGCGGGGGCACACGGATGGACGGAGGAAAGAAAGAACTCGGCCCCGTCCGCCCCCTGCTGGGCGCTGGCGCTGGCGCTGCTACGTGTGGGCGCTCCTCCTTCGCCGATCCCCGTCGTCGGCGCTGCGTGTCCGCGCGCCCGTGCCGCGTGGGGGGCGGGGAGGGGAGATGCGGTGGGGGAGGAGTAGGTGGAGGTGGGATTTGGGGGTAGGGGGCGGCGGTGGGAGAGGACAGAGGAGAGGAGAGGAGTCGAGTCAGGTGGTGGTAGGGGGCGTCTTGGTGTTGGTTTTCCACTGAGGAGGGGACGGTTTTTGGGTTGCAGACGGGACGACGATGACGAGCGAGGCGGCATTTATAGACGCACGGCAAGGAAGGAGAGCTGCGGGTGGGTTTTTCCTCTTCGGACCGTGGTAGGGTTGGCCTTAATTTTCCATTGAGGATTATACTAGGAGTATTTATTACTCGATCTAGTCTGGCGACGCTTGTTTGTTTCAGACACACTGCACGTGAACGCATCGTTGCAAGAGTGTACCACCGCCACTATTCTACTGCCACTACCAGTGTGTTCATATAAAAAATTGTACTCCCTCCGGAGTTGTACTAAATCTGCGTCAATTAATTTAGATAGAGCGAGTGATACGTGCACAACTAGAGCATCTACACCCGTCTGGGGTCAAAATCTCGTGACCAGCCAGTGACGGGCCGTCCACCCATGCATTTCAGACGGGTTTGGGGTACCCGACTGTAGATGCTCTTAAAACTTTGGAATTACAAGTATTTTACAATAGAAAAAGGCTTTTTTTTTTAACCTTGGTCATGACACTAGACACTAGGCGTGTTCAAATCCTCCTCTGTGGGGGGAGGCCGGCTCGGGCTTACTCCACCGGAGGCCACGGACGCCCCTGGCTTGCTGCTTCATCAAGATCCGAACACGGGCATTGATACCTCACAAGTGTAGGGGTTCTATTGCAGCTCTTTTCAATAAGAGTGTCAAACTCAATGAGGAACGGAATGGATTGGTCCATAGATTTCAGTAGGGGTCCATTATAAAAGCTGCAAAGATTGATTGATGGTTTGTTTGATCACATGAATAATTGCGATAACATGAATTACAACAAGAGTCAATGGTGTAGCAAGTAGACCAATTCTTAATTCTGCTAAGGACAACCCGATTGTTTTACTTATAGAGATCAAATCGCACTCGAGAACACATGGAAGTTTCACCAAGTTACTTTCATCTAATTTCATTGAGTTGACATCCATTGCCTTGATACTTTTGTTCTGTGGTGGAATAATGTGTCATTCTTACTTGAAAAAAAACATACTTATGAGCATGCATCCGCAAAAGTTTGCTATCTACTTTGATGTGATCAAGGCCAAGAAGAATCTCTTTGTTAGTGTTCGCTCCATCGACACGGATGCCATGGAGAAGGATCCTGAGTACTTTGGTGAAGCTCTTCAGATGTGTACTCAGCTCAACATTCTCAGAATCATGCAGTTCAACAAGGACTTTGATGCAGATTTGGTGGCTCAGTTCTATGCTACTGTCCATCTTGGAACTGATGAAGCAAGGACTCTGACCTGGATGACAAATGGCAAGTTACTGTCTGTCAAGTGGAAGGCCTTCATGGAGTTACTTCATGTGGAAGATCGCGGGCTTGAGACTCCTGTCGGCTTTCGCCCTCACCGCAACGTCAACTCGACTCACAAGCAAGCTCTCTGGCCCTACTGCACTGTGAAGGTTCACCATGTGACTAAGAAGGAAACCTATGAGTTGTCTACCTACCTGGACATCCTTCATCGTGTCTTTCGAGAGACCCTCTTTCCTCGCATCGGGAATCTGGATATGGTCCACTCCTATCTCGTGGATATGCTTCTCTTCTGCCAGCATGTGAAGGAAGCAAACACTGGCGAGTCCCTGGACATTTCTCATGTTATGTGGTCTGAACTTCTCACTGCCATTTCTGAGCGCAAGTGCCCGATCTATGGTCCATTTATCATGCTGCTCATTGAGAAGGCCTGGGCACGTGTCCATCCCCAGGTGATGCTGGAAACTGGAGAATTGGTCTCTCATGAGATCAAGTGTCTGAGGAAGAAGGACAGTTGGGGCGTCCCAGCCCCTAAATCCGGGGGGCCATCTACTGCTGCTGACATGGAGACCGAGGATGGGACTGAGGCCGATGATGACGATGAGGATTATGAGCCTTCTGGGACAGAGCCCTCTTGCGCAAAGAAGATCAAGCGCAAGATGAAGAAGCTCTTCTACATGGAGTCTCGTGGTCAGTACATGACTCATGTGGCTGAGAAGAAGGCCAGGGGGCGTCACAAGGAGCTCATGCGTCAGCTAGGTGCGACCATTGTTAGTGGGTCTGAGGGCCAGATCACTGAGGAAGAGGAGTGGATTCAGCAGCACTGTCCGTGGACCGATTCCGACACCGAGCAGTTTCCGACTGAGGATGGCGGTGCAGATGACCCCGCTGGGATGTGATGAGAGAGCTCCTCAGTTTGCCTTCACCTGGAGCCGTAGCGTCGCTCTTTGCCCTTTTGGTGTCTCGATGCCAAAGGGGGAGAGAGCTTAGGGATTTGCTTTATAGTGTCGTCGTTTTCTGTGTTGTGTCGTTGTGTTTTCTCGCGATTTGCCTTGTTTGGTTGTGTGCCAGTGAGACCTAAGTTCCAGATATATGGTGTAAGACATATGCTACCTTATCTTTATCTATGTCTTTCTAGTACTTTGGTATCTTATGAGTTGCTTGTCTATCATGTTATATTACCTGCTCTCATGTATCCTATGCTTAGGTTGTTGGACTATAAAATATAGGGGGAGTGTTGATCCTAATGTGTGTGTCCTACATTCCAAAGGCACTACCAACTAGGTGCACACATTCAGGGGGAGCCCGTCTATATTTTGTAGTTCTAAGTTTCTTTACTTTCATGATATATCCTTGTGCAAATCCCTGGTTGTCATCAATCCACCAAAAAGGGGGAGATTGTTAAGGCATATCTCTCTAGATGTAGTTTTGGTGATTGATGACAACATGTTTGCGGACTAATCGTGTGCTTTGAGCATTTCAGAGATTCATCATTTGGCACGAGACGATTTCTTTCCCCTCGGAGTGTCATTCAAGACGGTGTAGCTCTTTCGCTTCTTTTGGTGGATTAGTTTCGTAGGAGTCACCGTACTATCAAGAGGGGGTCCGCTTTGGTAAGGCTAGGGTGGAATCAACACATACACATCCTCTTTTCACCCTCTGAGACTTTCCGCTTCATTGGAGTTTTCTTTCCTCTCTCTTTGGGCTGAGTCTGGTCCCAGCGGTAGTATCGCGGTACCCAGTGGTAGTACCGCTTAGGGGTCACAAGCGGCAGTACCGCTCCGCATCGGTAGTACCGCTGGTGGGTCCTCAGCAGTAGTACCGCTACGGTACCAGGCCCCTACCGCGTCGACTCGAGGGGTCTTTTTTCGTGTCGGATTGTGCGGTACTTCGCAGCGGCGGTAGAGCGGCAGTACCGCTCTTAAGCGGTAGTACCGTCCTACCACCGCGGCAGTATCGCCCATGTCCATATCTCCCCTGCCCTCCTATCTCCACGGTAGTACCGCTGGTCTCAGCGGTAGTACCGCCCTCTGCGGGGTTGTTGTGGAGGGTAACGGTTGGATTGTTCCCCCCACTATATAAAGAGGTCTTCTTCCCCATAGTTGACCTACCTCTTCCCCCAAAAAGCTCCATTGTTGCTCCAAGCTCCATTTTCGCCCGATCTCTCTCCCTAGCTAATCAAACTTGTTGATTTGCTCGGGATTGGTTGAGAAGGCCCCGATCTACACTTCCACCAAGAGAAATTTGATTCCCCCCACTTATCCCTAGCAGATCTTGTTACTCTTGGGTGTTTGATCACCCTAGACGGTTGAGGTCATCGCGGAGCCATAGTCCATAGTGGTGAAGCTTTGTGGTGTCGTTGGGAGCCTCCAATTAAGTTGTGGAGATTGCCCCAACCTTGTTTGTAAAGGTCCGGTCGCCGCCTTCAAGGGCGCCAATAGTGGAATCACGGCATCTCGCATTGTGTGAGGGCGTGAGGAGAATACGGTGGCCCTAGTGGCTTCTTGGGGAGCATTGTGCCTCCACACCGCTCCAACGGAGACGTACTTCCCCTCAAAAGGAAGGAACTTCGGTAACACATCCTCGTCTTCACCGGCTCCACTCTTGGTTATCTCGTCCCTTTACTTTCGCAAGTTTACTTGTGTTATATCTCTTGCTTGCTTGCGTGCTTGTTGTCATTGCATCATATAGGTTGCTCACTTAGTTGCATATCTAGACAACCTACTTTGATGCAAAGTTTAATTTGGTAAAGAAAAGCTAAAAATTTGTTAGTTGCCTATTCACCCCCCCCCCCCTCTAGTCAACTATATCGATCCTTTCAATGGGAATGCCATGAATGATATTGAAAAGCAGATTCTTCATGATGCCAACGACTTCTTCTTCATTTGAGTCATGGCCCTTGATTGGACTCAGTGTCTTCGTCGGAATGCGATATACAGTCCGAGGCACATACAACAATTCCTTCACAAGGAATTTTGTTCTTGAGGTCTGACCTGGCTTCAAAGGGTTCATCAGCACTTGCATGTAGTGATTGGTTAGCTCAGGTTCATTGTAGACGCAACAAGCACCTTCAAGGGGCGGACTAAGAGGTAAGGCACGAAGCAATTCAGTAGCTGGTGCCTTGTAGTGAGTGTTTTCAGACATCCAGTCCAGCACCCATGAATTCACATCTTCAGAATTTCCGGTGATGTGCAGCGTTGCATAGAATTGAAGAATAAGTTCTTCATTCCAATCACAGATGTCAGTGCAGAAATTTAACAGTCCAGCATAATGAAGAACACTGAGGACTGGCTCGAAGCACGGCAGAGATTCCATGTCCACGTGAGGAATGTGCTCATGATCGAAGACTTTGTCTTTGTCGAACAACACTGAGGAATAGAAATTTGCCTGGCTGGCAGTCCAGAAACGCCTCTTCCTTATGCGAGCAGAGTCATAAGGGTTGTAATCAGTGAAGAATACATGCTCGCCAAAGAAGGCATCAGTCTTGAATTTTTGCTTCCTGGAGAATGGATCCTTTGGTTTGGGCAGAGGAGTCTCAGTGAGTTGCATCACAACCTCAGGAATCGCAATCTCAGGTTCTTCAGGCTGAGGAATTTCTGGTTCCTCTTCAGTGGCAGCCTGGTTCTTGAATTCTTCATTTTCAGTTTCTTCAGCACTAGCGGCTGGAATGTCTTCATGAGCTTCATCAGATCCCATTTGAACTGTAGTGACTGGGGACTGAGGAATTTGCTGCAGTGGAGTGAAGAGTGGAGAATTGGGGTGTTGACTTTCCCAAAAGTCATCATTCATCACATGTGTGGTACAGCCAATGTCCACATCTTCATCTTCAATTTCTTCAACGCATGCCTCTTCAGCAGTAAACTAAGGCACAGGCGAGGAAACAACTAGGGTTGAAGGGATTTCATCCACTTCAATTTCTTCATCCATCTGCTCTGACGTAGCAGTAGAAGGAGTTTCTTCATCAGATCCGCTAGGGATCACATATTCTTCATCAAAAGGAACAAGGTCCTTTGATGGCATGGTTGAGATTGGAACAGCATCAATCGGGTTTGCGAAAGAGCTGGTCATAGGCTTCATTTTCTTCGGAGCAGAAGAATCTGAAGAAGCTGATGCTTTCCTTTTCTTCACTGTTGCACGCTCTGCAGCCTTTGTCTTCTTCACATCTGATGCAGATGGAAGGATTGGAGTTGGAGTAGGCGCAGGTGGAGCAGAGGAATTTGGTGCAGTTTCTTCAGGCACAACTGATGCAGTTGCCCTGACCTCTTCATTTTCTTCAGGCGCACCACAAGTGGGTGCCCTGGGAATTTCATCAGCGGCTGGAATGCAGTCATCAGCCCTGGAACTCACATTATCTTCAGCAGCCTGATTGTCATCAGCGGTGCTGTCATGTTCTTCAGTTTGCTGAGCAGATGCTTCAGCCGGAGTGACTTCAATATGCACAGGGGCAGCGGCACTTGAAGTGAGTGTCTTCGTCAGATTGACGAACCTGACCTTGGCTCCTTTCCAATCAGCATAGTAAGCGTTGAAATCATCGCTGAGGACTTTGATTTTAGGCTGGAGCTTTACGAGTTCATTAGTTGTCATAGAGACAACGTTGTTCTTCAGAAACTTCTCCTTCCTGTACTGTGCTTTCTTGAGTTGCCTGGCCTTCTCATATTTCCATTTTTCTTCACTGATGAAATGGGTCAGCATGTGACTTTGGCCAGGTGTCAACTTGAAATCAGGCATAGGAGTGTTTGGGTCCTTGTGCCACAGATCAATATAGTCGAGGATCAGCTTTGGATCCAAAAGCAGTGGCACTTCTGTGTCGTTGGCTCTAGCGGCCCTGACTTGCCTGTCTCTGATGATCTTAGCAAGTTCTTCATCATCAGCTTCATCATCTTCAAACGGTACTTGGAAGGCGACCTGCTTCTTCTGAGGACTTGGGCGAGAGCATCGTCCTGCAGTGGTCTTAGTCTTCAGCAGAGAGGGTCCTGTTGAAGAATATGGTGCAGCTGAGGAACTAGCTGAAGCTCCTGAGGCAATGGAGATGCCTGTAGTCCTTTGGCACGTGGCAAGATGCACATGTGCTGAGGATTTTGTCGGAGCAGCTGAGGACTTTGGAGGAGCAGGAGCGGCTTGAGGAATTGGCTGTGAGGGCTTAGCTGAGGAAATTGGCTGTGAGGGCATTGAAGAAGAGGCACTTGGCTTGTGCGCAGGCTTCTTTGCCATGGATTTCTTCGGCCTTACAGAGGCCTCAGCAGCAGCAGCAGTGGAATCTTCGTTGAATTTCCTCACTGCATCTTTTGCCTGTTTGGCCAACTTGGCCTGGCGCTTGGCCCATTCTTCAGGAAAATCCTCACCGCGCTTGATGCTAGTGGGATCTGCCTCTTGGCCAGGTGCCAATGGAGGTCTTGAGCATGGAGGAGTAACAGCGAATTTATTCATGTATTTTGGAGTCACATACCTGTACTCCCTCCACTCTTTTGCCCATCTCCTTTCTATCCTCTGAATGCGCACCTTGCGCTGATTTTTATCTTCCTCAGGGGGTGTGCAGTACCCAGCATAAATGTCCTCAGGGATTTCAAAGGCAGTATTGACCTCATGCCTCTTTCCTCCTTTCTGTGACCTCTTTTCATTAGCCATTTTCTTTAGTTGAGGAATTTGAACAATTGATCTCTCTGAAGAAGTATGCAACTTTTCTTCAAGGAACGCTGCAAATGAGTTAAGTTGATGAGAACCTAGTGATTCAGCAGCGGACATGAGTACCTGTGAACGGAGTATAGTTGCGAGGAATTTGGAGAGGTCATATGCGTTCTCAGAAGGTTTTTCAATAAGAACAAGTTTGAGGAATTTGACCAGATGAGTCTTGAAGAATTTCACTAAGTGTTCTTTGTCTTAGGTTCCAGAGTTGTATAGAGCAAAGATCCACACAATTGAGGAATCTTGAAGAAAAGTGATGCTTAGAGAAACGAATCAAGAGCAGATGACATGTGAGGTGTTTAGTGTGTGAGGATTTGAAGAAAAACACCTTTGAAGATTTTGTAGTAAACATTTGAATCAAAGTGGGCAGTAAAAGTAACTTTTAATTACCCTGAACGAAGAACACGACGAACTAGGATGTGGAGAAGTGAAGCTCGTCTGTGCAGATCTTCCACGCCCTAACTTGGCGGAGGAAGACAGCTACGGCGGCGGCGGAGTGAAGATTTCCGTGGCCGGCGTGAGTACGGCGACGACGAGGTCGAGGCAGTGAAGCTCTTCCTCACCGGCGACGATGATGTAGCGGCGGCGCTAGGGTTTGAGAAGCTCGAGCTTGGAGAGAGGTCGAGCGGAGTAAAAGAAGTGAGGAAGGGGAGAGGGGGTATTTATAGCCACGATGAAAAACGGTTCGCCCGAAGAAATTGGACGAACGTGCCCCTGACCCTTCTCATTCGCATGACATGTGTCACCCATGTACTGAGAAGTGGAGATCGTGTTTGATCGTGGGTGAATAGATAAGTATATCGTGGGAAGCGGAACGGTTTGAGCGGCAAAGCCGAAAATTTGGATAAGATAAGTTAAAAGTTCCATTCGCAAATTCTTCAGCTGACAAGGACGCAGTGAAGATTTTGAATGACTTTCAAATAGAACACACATGAAGAATTTGTGAATATATTGGGTTGAGTATAGAATAGAGGGGGAAGGGTCCGAT
>NC_057805.1:497080976-497105824 GCF_018294505.1 Triticum aestivum
AAACGACGGAAACAGTGAAGATTTTGCAAAGTTGAAGAATATGAACAACTGAGGAATTTCAAAACTGAGGAAAAACTCAAATTGAAGATTTTCAACTTTTGTGGTGGCGTGACCCACCGTATAAGAATGATGATTTCAGACACCGCGTACAATTGTCGTAGGGTTCTGAGAATCAAATTCTTCATTAATTTCTTCGCACTTAGAGTGTTATTCTTCATTGATTGAAGAAAAACGTTTCTTCAAGTGTTGCACATCTAAGTCATCAATTTTGCATAAGTGTTAGGATGAGTGTCTTTTTCAAAGAATATTCGAAGATTCTAAGATATTTAGCTCACACCGCAACTTGCTAAATCTCTTCTCATCCAAGGGCTTTGTGAAGATATCGGCTAGTTGTTCTTCAGTCTTCACATGCTCAATAGAAATGTCGCCCTTCAACACATGATCGCGAAGAAAATGATGACGAATCTGAATGTGCTTTGTCTTTGAGTGCTGAACTAGGTTGTGAGCAATCTTGATGGCACTCTCATTGTCACAGAAGAGAGGCACATTCTTCACGTTGATGCCGTAGTCCTTGAGAGTTTGCTTCATCCACAGCAATTGAGCACAGCAAGAACCAGCAACAATGTACTCAGCTTCAGCAGTAGACAGTGATACGCAGTTCTGTTTCTTCGAGGACCAACAGACGAAAGATCGTCCAAGGAAATGATATGTACCAGATGTTGACTTGCGATCCACACGATCACCAGCATAGTCAGAGTCGGAATATCCAACGAGATCAAAAGCCGAGCCCTTGGGGTACCATAATCCTAGTGTTGGTGTGTGAGCTAGATATCGAACAATATGCTTCACAACCTTATGGTGTGATTCCTTCGGTGTAGCTTGAAATCGGGCACACATGCAAACACTAAGCATAACATCTGGCCTAGATGCACATAAGTACAATAAAGAACCAATCATGGAGCGGTATACCTTTTGATCGAAGTCAATACCATTTTCATCAGTGCACAGATGGCCATTTGTGGGCATAGGAATTTTGACGCCTTTGCAATCTTGCATGCTGAATTTCCTCAGTACATCCTTGAGGTATTTCTCCTGAGATATGAATATGCCATTGCGCTGTTGACGAATTTGAAGACCTAAGAAGAATTTCAACTCTCCCATCATAGACATTTGATATTCTTCACTCATCATATAGGCAAATTCATCACTATAACGTTGGTCAATACAGCCAAAGATGATGTCATCAACATATATTTGGCATACAAACAATTCATCATCATATGATTTAGTGAAAAGAGTAGGGTCGAGTGAACCGGGTTTGAAGCCTTTCTTCATGAGGAATTCCTTCAAAGTATCATACCACGCCCGAGGGGCCTGCTTGAGGCCATAGAGGGCCTTATTTAGTCTGAAGACTTTGTCAGGATGCTTAGGATCTTCAAAACTTGGGGGTTGAGCAACATATACTTCTTCCTCAAGCTTACCATTGAGGAATGCACTTTTCACATCCATTTGATATAAAGTGATATCATGATGGTTAGCATAAGCAAATAATATGCGAATAGCTTCAAGTCTAGCAATAGGTGCAAAAGTTTCATCGAAATCAATTCCTTCAACCTGTGTGTAGCCTTGAGCTACTAGTCGTGCCTTATTCCTCACCACAAGGCCATTTTAATCTTGCTTGTTGCGGTAGATCCACTTTGTGCCAGATATTGTGTTTGCGAGGATCTGGACGATTGACCAGTTCCCAAATGTTGTTGAGCTCGAACTGATGTAATTCTTCTTGCATGGCCTGAATCCACTCAGGCTCCAGAAATGCTTCATCTACCTTAGTGGGTTCTGGAATGAATTCTTCAGCAGATTCTTCGGTAGGAATGACATCCTCAGTAGCCTTGAACTTGATAGTTTCCTCAGGTGCTGGTTCATCTATCACAGAGGGTAGGTGCTCTCTTTGCGAGCCATTAGTTTCATCGAACCGCACATCTACAGTTTCAACAACCTTGTGAAGAACGGTGTTGAAGACTCTGTAGGTGTGCGAGTCCTTTCCGTAACCAAGCATAAAACCTTCATGTGCTTTCGGTGCAAATTTAGCATTGTGATGAGGATCTCTAATCCAACATTTAGCACCGAAGACTTTGAAATAACTCACATTGGGTTTCTTGTCAGTGAGGAGTTCATAGGCAGTCTTCTTGAAGAATTTGTGAAGATATACCCTGTTGATGATGTGGCACGCAGTATAAATTGCCTCAATCCAGAAGTGACGAGGCGTCTTGTACTCATCAAGCATAGTGCGAGCCATCTCAACAAGAGTTCTGTTTTTGCGCTCCACGACGCCATTTTGCTGAGGAGTGTAAGGAGCAGATAACTCATGAGTAATACCAAGTTCATCAAGATAGTCATCAAGACCAGAATTCTTGAACTCAGTTCCATTGTCACTTCTGATGTGCTTGATCTTCACACCAAAGTTGGTTGAAGCCCTCGAGGAAAATCGTTTGAAGACTTCATGCACTTCATGTTTGTAAGTAACAATGTGTACCCATGTGTAACGAGAGTAATCATCAACAATAACAAGCCCATAGAGAGATGCGTCATTTGTGACAGCTGAGTAATGGTTAGGACCAAAGAGGTCCATGTGAAGCAATTCGAATGGTCGAGTAGTGGTCATGATAGTCTTCGCTGGATGCTTAGCCTTGGTCATCTTTCCAGCTTCACAAGCTCCACATAGGTGATCCTTGAGGAATTTGACATTCTCGGTGCCAATGACATGCTTCTTCTTCGCAAGCGTGTGCAAATTCCTCATGCATGCATGACCAAGTCGTCGATGCCATAGCCATCCTTCTAAAGCTTTTGCAAGTAGGCACACGGCTGGTTGCGGTCCTGTAGAGAAATCAACAATATACAAGTCTCCTCTCCTAAAGCCTTCGAAGACTTTGGAATTGTCAGCTTCCATAACCACAACACAACGATACTTGCCAAAGACAACTACCATATCAAGATCACAAAGCATTGAGACAGACATGAGGTTGTATCCTAAGGACTCGACAAGCATGACTTTGTCCATGTGTCGATCCTTTGTGATCGCAACCTTACCTAGACCCAATACCTGATTTTTGCCTTTGTCAGCGAAGATGATATGCTTCAGATGCGCTGGTGATAAGGGAGCATCAATCAATAGATTCTTGTCACCAGTCATGTGATTTGTACATCCACTATCGAGGACCCACTCAGTGGCTTTGGGTTGATCATCCTGCAGATGAATTAGTGCAGCTTACGAACTTCATATACTTCATCAGTGAAGAATATGACATCAATTCATCAGATCAATTTCATCAAGCAATAGAACAGATAAAGCAGTATGAGGACGTGAGAAATGAAAGTTCATTTCTTCATGATTAGCCTGCGTCCTTTCAGGCATACTTCAGGTCTCCAGCAAATTCTTCAGACGTTCAAGTACATCTGGAGACCTGACCCTGCAGAAGAGATTAGTTCTTTTTCTTCACCATCCACATCTGAAGGGGTGGCAAAGAGTTCATCACTCTGCGAGCTCCATATGAGAAAGGTGGCATAGAAGCCAATCAGTTTTGTTTCACATAAGAGAAGTTAGGGTAAGCATATGAATAAGCAGAAATTCTTCAAGGACTTATGAACATAATGATTAGAAGAATAATGCTCATATTCATAGCCCTTGGCTCCTCCCTGCGAAACAGAGTTGTTATCACGATGATGTTCATATGAGGACTTTGATCCTCTTGAGGAATTTGATCCGTGTGAGGAATTTGGTCCGTATGAGGACTTGGATCCATATGAAGAATTTGGTCCATATGAAGAATTTGATCTGGGGTTCCTATTCCTCACAGGTGGTGTCATGAGGACATTCACCTGAAGACTTTCAAGGCATCTTTTGGGAACCCAGATTTTCTTCATAGGAGAATCGTTCCTGCAGTTAGTGCCAACATATCTAGCAAATACTTCACCATTTTGATTTTTGAACAGTTTATAGTTGGAGTCAAATGACTCATCAGAAGAATGAGGAGATTCACATGTAAAGCCAGATAAGTTAGATGGATCAACTGGAGGTCCCTTTGCAGCAACCCATGAGGTTTTGGGGTACTGCTCAGGCTTCCAATATGTACCATCAGCATTGAGTTTTCTCTCAAAGGCAATACCCTCTTTCCTAGGGTTTCTGTTGAGGATCTGCTTTTTAAGCACATCACAAAGAGTCTGATGCCCTTTGAGACTTTTGTACATGCCTGTCATGTACAATTCCTTCAGCCCTGCATCGTTAGTGATACTAGCAATGTCCTCAGATGAGGAATTAATGATTGCAGAGACAGGTGAGGAATTTGTAGCATTAGGAGCATTTGAACATTCAGGTGAAGAATTAGCAGATTCACGTTCAATGCATTTCAAACATGGAGGAACAAATTCTTCCTGAGCAGCGCTGATTTGTTGAGCAAGTAATGAATCGCGCTCCTTCTGAAGATCTTCATAACTCACTCTTAGCTTCTCAAGATCTTGCTTTCTTTGAAGAAATTCATAAGAAAGCTTCTCATGATCAGATAAGAGAGTGTTATGTTGATCTTGAATGGTGTCATACTTAGTATGAAGTCTCTAAAGACTTTCAGCCAAAGCTTTTGACTGATCCATTTCTTCACCCAACATATCATCGCTCTTACTAAGCATGTTTTGAACCTTTTCCAAAGCTCTTTGTTGTTTAGCGGCAAGGGAAACAAGTTTGACATAACTGGATTCAGACAGATAGCATTCAGTTACCTTTTCACCATCTGCCATAAGGCATGGTGAGGAGGATGATGATTCTGGTTCGAATGTCATTGATTTGAGAGATTCCTTGAAGTCCTCAAACCAAGGATCATGACGGGTTCGATGACCTTCATAGACATCAGAGAGACGGTCCCAGATAAGCTTCGCATGATCGAGATGCATAACGTTCCTGAACTAATTTTGAGACAGACAGGAGCAGATGACGCCCTTCGCCGTGAGGTTGAGAAGAGTGTACTTGCGAATGTCATCAGCTTCTGCCGTCTTGCACAAATCGGTAAGACCAATCTCAGTGACGGTCCATAGTTCGTTGTTCATCGCCATGAGGCGCTTCTTCATCATGGCCTTCCACTTGGGATAATCATGACCCTCAAAGATGGGATATGTCACTTTCTTCATACCTGTGGTCGACATAACTAAAACTCCAGGCGATTAAACCAAAATCACACAGAACAAGGGAGTACCCTGCTCTGATACCAATTGAAAGTGTGTTATATCGACTAGAGGGGGGTGAATAGGCGATTTTTATAAATTCTTCACTAAGGAATTTGTGGGTGAGGAAATTCCTTAGCGAAGAACTACTTGCAGCGGAATAAGTACTCAAAAGTATGCATAGTAGAACACAAGCATAGTCATCATGATGAAATGAAAACAAGCACAGAGTACAGAAAGCGTAAACACAGGATAACACAGGATGAAGACAAACAGACTGAGGAAATTAAACTGAGAAAATTGAGAAAGTCTTCAGTCAAAGTCTTCAAACACAGATATGAACAATTTCACAACACATGAATGAGAAAATGAAAGAGTTGAGGAAATAGAACCAGTTGGCTTGGTGAAGACAATGATTTGGTAGACCAGTTCCAACTGCTGTCTCAGTTGTACGTCTGGTTGGAGCGGCTAGGTATTTAAACCTGAGGACACCCAGTCCTGGACACACAGTCCTCACCGTATTCTCCTTGAACTAAGGTCACACAGACCTCGTCCAATCACTCGTGGTAAGTCTTCAGGTGACTTCCGAGCCTTCACAAACTCGGTCACTCGGCGATCCACAATTTCCTCTTGGATGCTCTAGACCATGACGCCTAACCGTCTGGAAGAAGCACAGTCTTCAAAGGTAACAAGCGTCGGATCCACGCAGGATCAATCACTTTGGGTTTGTAGGTGTTTGGGTTTGGGGTTTTTCCTCACTTGATGATTTTCGCTCAAAGTCCTCGGAGGATGGGATGCTCTCAAATGACAAGTGTCAGTTTCTCTCGGAGCAGCCAACCAGCTAGTGGTTGTAGGGGGCGGCTATTTATAGCTTAGGGAGCAACCCGCATGATAAGACATAAATGCCCTTCAATGATATGACCGTTAGGTGGGTAGATATTTTGGGACAGCTGGCGCATAACACAGCAACGGTCGGAAATTTGAGGTTCAAATTCCTCAGGGCTATCATGTTCCTCACTGTGTAGGCAATCCACACTGACGAATTTCTAACTCCTCAGTCAGAACAAATTCCTCAGAGACCAGAAGAACTTCGTCTCTGTCACTGAAGAATATGACTGAACTGTATGAGATTTCCAATGGCTTCACTCGAAGGGATTGGTAGGTGTAGGATTTTGAGTTGAGCATCACATGGAAATTTTTCCTTAGTATTTCCTCGACCCCCTTTAACAGTACGGTGTTTCCTATGACTCAAGAAAGAGAAAATGAAACTACGAAAACAAAAGTCTTCACGCTTCATATTCCTCAAATGAATACCAAGTCTTCAAGGTCACGCCAATTTCTTCACCTTCAAAGTCTTCAGAAAGTCTTCAGACGAAGAACTTCATTTTTAGGGGTCGATTTTCTCTGTAATTATCAAACTCCTCATAGACTTATAGATCTGTGTACACTCACAAACGCATTAGTCCCTTAACTTATAAGTTTTCAATACACCAAAATCACTAAGGGGCACTAGATGCACTTACAATCGATCGCCAGGACCACCTCCCCTGATGTTCGGTCGCCAGATATTAGCGTCCTTTCTTCTTCTTTTGAGTGAGGATTAGTAGGAGTATTTATTACTCAATCTAGTTAGGCCACGGTTGTTTCTTTCATCCACACTGCATGTGAATGCATCATGCAGGAGTGTGCTGGTCCATTGTTCTACCACCATCATTGTAGAAAAAAAATACTCCATTCTACTACCACTGCCAACGTGTTCCTAAAAATATATGCATACTTGAAAAAAAAGTAGGAGGTAGGAGTAACATTTAAAGAAAAATATTTAGAAAACCTTGATCTAGATACTCTTCAAAGTTACCACAATGATAATTACAACCCCAAGCATGGACGGTCATGCTCCACCTCCGCTTTGTTGCTAAGTGTGATGGACTACTTGGCGACGCGTGTTCAGGCTCGCCGTCACGTTAGACATTAGGACAGCGGGACGCAATTATTGGGCGACCAACTTTGGCGTGCGTGACGAGGTTTATGGCGTTCACGAGGTAGATGCCGACGAGCTACATGTGGCGTGGTCTCACGCTCATCTAGTCCAACATTACAAGCGAATAATTTGGCTAGGACGACAAATATATCTAGGATGACCTGATTTTGTAAAATAGGGTTGTTATAATTTAAGGAAATGGAAACTCAGAGTTCAAGTCTAGCTGGCTCTACGAGTTCAATGTGAAAGCAAATTAGAGCCTCTTTGATTTAAATGATTTTTATAGGATTTTGAGAGAACTAACATTGGATTCGTAGGGCTGGATCCTATAGGATATTCTTTTTCCTAAGTTATCATTTGACATTTGTACTACATTTCATAGGAAATTTAGTGTTCACTCCAACTTCTTGCAAAAAATAAAACTGTTTTTCCTTTTGTGACACAATCAAAGTAACCCAAATCATGTAGGCTTTCAATTGACATGGCATTTCAATCTTGTGTTCTTGTCATTCATGTGTTTTTACAATCCGGAAATCACAGAGACCCCTACTACTCCCTCC
Organism: Triticum aestivum; assembly: GCF_018294505.1. NCBI lineage: Eukaryota > Viridiplantae > Streptophyta > Magnoliopsida > Poales > Poaceae > Triticum > Triticum aestivum. The sequence goes on from NC_057805.1 coordinate 497,088,726, forward strand.
GTCTGACATTATGGGACGGAGGGAGTACTTCACAAATCCTACAAAGTTGTTTTGAAATCCCCCGTGCGAGGATGTGAGCAAACCGTTTGCAATATTGCTAGATTGAATCTTGTGATCTAGGTGAAGCTCTGTCGGTCAGCGATGGACTGGACTTCCCGCCCGTCCGGTCGCCCGGAGAAGTTAATTTGTGGGCTTGTGGCGATGGGCAACAGCCAGGACGAGGTGACATATGGCTTGCTAGCTCGGTGTCACGCAGCTGAAACGTTTGACAATCAAACAAGCGAAAACGGAGGCCAGGTGATTGAAAACGTTGAACCGATCTTCTTCTTCTGCTACAAACAAACGAACGCGGAGCCACACCCGAATTCTACGGTGGCATGTGGGGGGAAAAGATGCTCTCCAGGCGGACTGGACACCCGTCCGGTCTGGACAGTTCCGTCGTCTCCTTCCCTCCTCCATGAAACAGACCAAACAAGCTGTGCGCAGATGTACTACGTACGTGGCACGTGCATGAGCCCATGCTGGCGGCGGGCGCGCACCGTACCCGCAGCAGGTGGTAAAGTAGAGCGGCGTGGCGTGTGTGCGACAGGGCATCGCATCGGCACGAGGCCCCGCGGATATTATAAAGCCCGCCCAGTGCGGCGTGACCGTACGTTTATGGTAGTATATCGTCGTCGTCCCCGTCAGCGGCATATGCGACCCCGGCCGGGGTGAGTCCATGCTGCCGGGGAATGTCTGCTTGCACCTTGGTTTATAAAAACTGTTAATTACTGCACTCGGCTGACAGCCACTGGGTCATGCATTTTTTAGAGAAATGATTATGTAGGTATACTTACTATATGATCGTGGCATGGACGGCAGCGCACCGCTTTGCACGTACCATCGGCCTGATTGATCGTGCCAGTACGGCCACCAATGGCGCCAAAGATTAAAGCGCCGCACGGAGACGAAGCCAGACTGCTTGCTTGCTTGCACGCTCTGGTGGGAGGCCTCTACGTCGGTCGGTCGGTCGGTCAATTTTTGCTCCACGAAAGTTTCCTTTCCTTTCCTAATAGAAAGACAATTAGAATTACAATAGTTATTTTCAAAAAAATAGAAAAAGTGTGAGACCACGTGGCGTGCATGTGGGAGATCGACTGGCCAGCTTTAGCTTTAGATCCTTTCCTCTTCTTCTTTTCCTTTTTTGGGGGCAGCTTTAGCTTTAGCTTTGCTGCTAGCAAGCTGTAGCGAGGATATATATATGGGGCACGAATATGTCAAAGGAATGGTGAGATGGATGAGCACGTAGTTGGAATTGGGGTGTGACGGAGAGTGCATGTCGGCAGGACCAAGCGCTCATCCATCCATCTCCGTCGACACGACCGTTGCATCACGCACAGCATGAAACCGATTTTACCTATAGTTAATTCAGTGATAACTTTCTTTTAAGGGAATTCCGTCATAGCTTGATCCATCTGATGAGATCAGATTGACTACATATGATATAACCCCAGTTGATTCCTTACGTAACCAGCAGCGCGAGCTGGGGATCCAGTCACTGTCGATCACATCGCATCGTTTGTTCAATCAATTTGATGGATTGTACGGTTCATTTATTTATTTTTGGCCGGTGCGTGCTTCCATCGCCCTGCCCTGCAATTGCATGCGTCCGTAAACCATAATGGCGTTGGCTTTGCCACCGACCGATCACCAGTTCCCTCTGACTACCGCAAGCTAATCTTCGGCCGACATATCCTACAAAGCATCGCATTCGCCACTGTGACACTGCATGCCCCCTCTGATCGTTACACGTCCCTCTCCAGCTATGCCATGATCATGCATGTGGAGCTGGCTAAACGTACGATAATGGAGGGTGAAGTTGCATGCCATGTGTCGGCCGTCAACCAGGTGGAGCAGCTCATAACACAAACAAGTAAGACAAAGATGCATGGGAGAAAACAAAATGCTCCTAGCTGTGGCCGCATGCATATGCTGATATGCATGTGCATGGCAAGCCGTAAAAGCCGTGCATGTGCATGCACGTAGTACGTAGTACGTATAGAGAGGAATCGGGCTCCACATGATAGAGGGAATTGCATTAATTTGTTCAATCAGCTACTGCTTGGTCGATCAAGACAAGACAATGAGACAGTGTGCACTGCAGACCCATCAAAACCAGGCTGATTAATCATCACATGGGGTTGGCGGCAGGGCAGACCGACACGTACGCGATCGATTGGCATATACTTCTACAAGCGACGGATGAGCAACGTACTAGAAGTAGTATTACTTATTGCATGTACGAGAAAAAGGATCACAGATCGACCTGCTGAAAGTGCAGCAGTTGTGCTTGCCAGAATGGATTGGAGGCGAAAAGCAGCCACAAGTGGCCTTCGCCGGATCAGCTGTGCGATACTGGACCCTTGGACCGTTCCTAGTGCGTGCAATATAAGAAATCGAACGAACCTCAGAGACCTCCTTTGGTTCATAGAAAAATTCCTATCCTATGCATCAAATAACATCTCTTTATCTATAGAATTTGAGATGCATATCATCTCACTTTCTATGATTTTTCTATTTCTATACTATTCATATCCTATGAACCGAAGGAGGCCTGAGCTGATGGACACCGTGAAAGGGTGCCAATCTTTGTCAACACGACCGTTGCATCACGCACAACTCTGAGCTGATCGACTGGCCAATCTTTTTTAACATTGACAAGTACTCCTTTCTTTTCGATTTATAGTGCTCATCTTAAAAAAGAAAATTTCCATTTTATTAGTCTCACTTGTACCCCCTCCGTCCCATAATATAAGATCGTTTTGCAAGCTAAAACAGTTTGCAAAATGATCTTATATTATGGGACGGAGGGAGTACTATATACAAACACAGGTTCATATTTTAAGGTGCATTAAATCATTACATGCAAGGATGAAAAGAAAACTCATTAATGCATGTATAAGGTTTTGGTCATTTAGTAGTCATGCACACATGTGTTGTAATTAATGCATCGGTAAATATAATTTTTTAAGAAAAATAAGAGTACTAATAAAGTACTTTTAAAAACTACAAAAATTATTCTACTTTACGTTCAGCCGCGGCTAGCCCGCCATCAACAATTTTTTTACTTAATACCCTAGCCACGCCCCCTAGTTCCCTATTTCCAATAGTCTACATTCATTGCCATATAGTGATTTGGAATGCTTATGTTCTTTTCTTCTTTTGCGGCCGGGGATGGAAGGTTTCAAAATCAAACCGTACCCACAAAAGGTATGTCTATTTTCATCTCTAAATAAGGTACATAGCTAATAGATGTGGAGTTTTTACTCCAGAGCTCAAATGCACCCTCGTGAAATATAAAATCAAAACAACAATAATTTTTTCTTCAAAAAAAAAAACTCTGCTTTTTTGGCAATAAAAATTGTTGTATGTTCTACAAACATCTAAATTTCCGTGAAAAACATTATAGTGCTTTGGGCAAAATCAAAACAAATTGATGCTGGAAAAACATCCTATTGCAGTTTTTTTTGCCAAGAACTTCACAAATATGATTTAATCACAGAAATTTGCACGCAAAAAGAAATCTAAACAATGTTTCTTGGAAAAAAATCAATTGTTTTATTTTATTTTATTTTACTCTTCATGGAGGATCATTGAGCTCGGTATAAGAAGGGCCCTTTCGCATAGCTAAGCTAATCCTGTTCCCTATACATGAATAAGTTATTGTTATAATACAACAATTGTAATGCATGCACGATTCAGCTTTACCCTTTACTTCAAAACAAAAGGGACGATGAGTACCTTAGTCAGGACTACTTTTGATAAAATTTTAAAGGGCTTTCTTTCCCAAAAAGATGCTAATTGATTTGAAACTAATGTTTTTCCAAACAGGACTACCTTTTAGGGCATACTCTTCTTTTGCTGCTACTTGTAGAAAAATATGTTAGTTGATTCGTGAAAAAAAAAGAGCTACGAAGAACCAAAGAATATGCTGCAGGTTTATTAAATTTATTTACTAGAACAAAGGAATCTGGAAAGGGTAATCACGTTGCAACACGGCCTTTGTTCGAGATGGGAATTTTAAGATCAACTTTATATCGGCAGGCTTTATTATGTATATAGATCGTGCTTTATAAGGATATGAAGACCGCCAAGGCAAAGCACAAACATGGACATTTTTCGTCCCTACCTCAATAATGTAAGTTTTCAAATTAGTACTATTTCAACATTGATTTACAAAATGAATTTTAAGAAGGATTACAACTAGGATGGAATCTTAAAATTGTGTTCTTTTTCAAATTGAACTACGTGCTCTTACTCCTCTTGGAAGTGACCTTGCAGGCAAGGGGGGACTTCGTTGTCGTGACTTCCACGGTCACACAGTCGACGAACGATTGTGCGTCATGTCTGCGGGATTCGACCACAATTTTAAGGCTAGCGTGAGTGCATCTTTCATTTCTGCGCAAGCGATAGTCGACATGCATGCGGTCAAAGTTACCGAGGAAGGCGGGGAGGCGGGCATGATCGACGACTAGTCCCGCCATACGACGCGCGTTATGCTCGATGAACTCGTTGTGGTGCCACACCCTCTCCTAGAATTTTCTCCCCACGTGATCCTCTCCTATCTCACCGGTGAAAGGTTCGTGAGGAGGGTGCGGCCGCACCGAGATGGTCGATGAGAGTGGTTGTGGCGGTGATGGGGAAGAGCGAATAAAGGAGGTGGGGGTGACGGTCGTCTTAGAAGGCGATGGGGTGAGTGTGGTTGCAACGGCAATGGTTTTTTATATACCCATGAATGGCCGTGCTCTGGCGAAAAACGGGCACGGTTGTGGGAAACAGGTGTGAAACGATATTACCATTAGTTGGCGCTCTTCCGGGTGAAAAGCGGCTACAACATTGACAGGGCGAAGGTGGCATTCATATGGACGGTCGCGCCATTGACCGGGTTGCGCGCGGGTGTAGGAGGACTGGTTGCCATCCGGCATGAGCCGTTGCGGATGAAGGTCGATCCATATCGACACCATGCAGCCTTAAAATACGAAGATTCACAAGCACCATATGAAGTATGTTTTATAAATTATGCCGATTTGAAGGTATATGAATATATGATGACTCTGCTAAAGTACTGTTTTGAATAAAAATCGCCATACATGTATTGTGTCGATTGGGGGCGACTGTGTGGAGAGGTGCTCTAGGTAGGCAAAATTGATCATTACCCTTCAACCGGGTTATTCTATTCCACTTCTACATAGAGCAAATTTGACCTCAGAGCAAAAGTATTTTACAAATTAAATTGTTTTTGAAAATATTTCACATCGCTGACCCTTTTGTGCAGCTCCCGACAGCAAGACACTGCACTTATTGTGCAGCTCCTTACAGTTAGGCGCTGCACAGTGTAGTGCAGCGCCTAGCTATCGGGCGCTGCACAGATGTGGCGCCTGAGTGTTAGGCGCTGCACAGTAGAGTGCAGCGCCTTGCTGTCAGACGCTGCACATTAGAAGTCAACTGGGTGAAATACTTTCAAATGCAGTTTAGTTTGTGAAATCATTTTGTCCTGAGGTTAAATTTGTGCCTTTTTGCCCTCTAGGTATACGCTGCCGCGGCACAGAACAAAATCCAACGGAACCGTCGCGTGTAAAGCTGAAAGAAAAGCTGCAAAAAAAAAGGATTGGACTTCGAAAAGGAGGTGTGCAAAGCTAGAAGAAGGCACGTGTGGGGTTGCATGATGGTGCGGGTGGCAAAGCATGAGCCAAAGTAGACCGCCAGCTTGCTACGTGGGCCTACCCAGCAGGACTGCTGCCACCCAAAGCTACACGGGTGGGACCGTTCACAAAAATCTGACCGTTAAAAAAAAGCTACAGGAGCGGTGGCCCCAGAAAAGGACGAAGCAGATGACATGTCCACCAGAGCTGCCGGGACGGGCGTGGGTCAGGCGGCGCACGCACGGCACGGCACGGCACGCAGCTGGCGCCGACTTCCGACGTGGACCGCTTACAGGGATTGGCAACGGATGATCGCGACATGGTCGATGGGTGATGTGATGTTTACGGCGAGAGAGCAATTTGGGTTGGGAGCATGCAGTAACCTGGCCCAGATAAGCAATCAGTCGTTCTTAATGATGCGTGCACTACGTAATGTTTGCAATAATTGCCTTGTTTTGGTGTAAACTATAGGAGGATGAAATTGAGCTACGATGCTTTACGTGGTGATTAGATATGGGGCTGCTACGCGTCGGCTGGTGGATCTTTTAAGATCCGTCGCCTCGCGATCCATTCGATTGCATGACGCGAGCCGTTCAATCCTCCTCTCTAATTTCCTACAACGATACTTTTGTTGTAAGATCTGGTTTTCTCTGATTTCCTGTAATAAGGCTTTTGTTGTGAAACCTCATCTTCTACAATTTTCTGTAACAAGACCCATGTTGCAGAACCTCTTCTTCTTTAGTTTTCTGCAACAAGACCCTTAGAAACATTACAACAACATCTCCCGTGGCCTCTAATTTTCTGCAACAACATTTTCATGCCTCTAATTTTCTGCAACAAGATCCTTGTTGCAAAAATTGCAACAACATCTTTCGTTGTGTCTAATTTTCTGCAATAAGACCCTTGTTGCAAAAATTAAAACAACATCTCCGCCGCATCTAATTTTCCGCAACAGGATCCATGTTGCAAAATTTGCAACAACATCCTGGCCGCTCGCGTACTTGCACAGTCTGCCACCATTCCTGTAACAACACCGTTGTTGCAAGAGATAAGATGGCGCCACAACACCAGGAGGGCCCGCGCATGAAACTTCTACGCTGCCCGGCGAGCCCTTTCTCCGGCGCACCACGCCTCTCCCCTCCCATGACCTCCCCCCTCTCTCTCTCACCTCCATCTCCTTCTCTTCACAGGAACCATGCCAGCAGCAGTCGAGTCCTTCGTCTCCGGCAGCTTTCCGGCGAGCTCGAGCCAGATTCGCGCCCAGGAAAGGAGAGATGTGAGTAGCACAGAGAACCGCTTCGCTTGGCAGCGCTGATTCATGAGCAAGGAGATTCGGGAGAAGAGGATAAGCTACGAGGCGAGGCGTGGTTGTTGCAAATAACACTACTAGGAAAAGGCCTGTTAGTGGCGCACCTGTTTTGGCCATTAATGACGCACTACAGGTGCGCCACTATCATCACGCCATTAGTAACTAATACTAATGGCGCATCCCTGGTGCGCCATTAGTATATCAGACAGTAGTGGCGCACCAGGCAGTGCGCCATTAGTAAGTCACACGGTGCGCCATTAGTATGCCTCCCAGGGGGCCATATTTACCTTGTGCTCTGGGTTACTAATGGCGCACTAACAGATAATGCGCCACTGGTATTTTTTGTAGCAGTGCGCCACTAATATGCTGTATGGTGCGCCACTAGTATGAATATTATGATTTTTTTTCTTTTCTGATATTTGCACAGGTTACAAAATATATTACTGCACAGAATATAGACAACAAAACATATAAACAGCAGATTCATCGACTACAATAGAAGATTAGTCTCTGAATACAATTCATCATATTAGCTAGTCTCCGAATTCAAAATACCGGACAAAGTTAGAACATTACAAGTCTTGAGACCGCGAGTAGCGAGTTTGTCTTCACATTACAAGTCGATATCGATCATCTAAACTATCATCACATAGAAGAGAGCTACAGTCATCACGATGAGCATCATCGCGATGAAACTGGTCTTCATCCGGTTCCTCCTCCGCTCCCTCCTCTCTCCCGCTAGATAGCGCGCGTATCTAGCTTCCGCCTCCGCCCTAGTGGGGTACCCTTTGTAACTGTTACCGCTGAAACGGTGAACCTGTCTCCGACACTCCTTCCAGTCGTCGTAGACTCCGAAAACCTTACCCTTGTACACGACATACGACGGCATCTCTATGCACTAGCCAAACAAAACGTTAGTAGCAATTCACAGACAATACATAAGCAATATATAAGTATGCAACAAAAGGATCGGAAGAGAAAAGCAAGACATTAGTAGCACAATTCATGGTCCTACTAATAAATAGCATCGATTACATATAAGTTGAGCGACTGTCCAAACCAAAAAGACATACAAGTTCATTAAAGTTTAATTACAACATAAGAATAATCGATATTTCAAAACTACATAGCATCACTACATAGAAAAAAACTGTTGCAGGAGTATACACGCCGTATAGCACGATGCAATGGAGCATGCAACCAGAATTATTTTGCTAGTGCCACCAATGGATATTATGTTTAGATAAATATGGGGCATCTCTCTTTGCTCAAATTCACAAGGAGAAAATCGGCAAGACACCGTGCCGTTTCTTTCCCCGGGAAGCGGTGCGGTGCAAATTGGCCTGTTTGTTTTGTTGTCGGCATCGCTCTCTAGCAGTTTCAACGCTCACGTACCCTCATGACATTGTATAGCTACGGGCCAAAACGGTGACATTTTTGCGCCGCCCAACAAAACCATCAGTTTCCACATATCTATCTTGTGTGAGCATCTCTCCGACAACCATGTGTCATGATAAATACTTCCTCTGTTCACGGATATAAGATCTTTCTAATATTGTAATATGGACTGCATGCGGACTGAAACGAGTGAACAAAAACATTTAAACGTGTCAATATACACCCGATTCAACACCCGATTCAACAAAAGTTATGACATCTTATGTTTGTGAACGGATCACTTATGGTATTGTTTGTAGTATTACGTTAGATTGGGCTGGTCACTGTGCTAGCTCATGGGTTATGCACGGTAACATGTGACGAGGACAATTTCAGCAAAGGAGGCGTGCCATGCATGCTAGTAGTTCTCTGGCTGGGGCTGATGCTCCAAACCTCCAAGCGAGTAAATCCGTCACGATGTGAGACCGGGGCTCGAAGTTGAAGCGGCTACACAGATGGATCGCTCTGTCCTGTGTTTTCACATGTGTGTGGAAATGAAAAGTTTACACACGCATGGGCTCGTCTCTGAACGTCCCCGGGGCAATGGGAGGAATGATAGATCATGTGTGTGTGTGCGAACTGAAAAGCAGTACATCTCGACCGAGAAGTTCGTTCAGGGAAAGCAATGGCATCCTGTACGTGCGCGCGTGCAGTGCGATCGGCGGCTGCTTCTCGCCACCCCGCCCTGGGGCCGTCGTGTTTACCACTCAAGGAGCCACAGGCAGCTAGGTAGTCTCGTCACTCGTCTGATGTTGTCGGCCATAACTGCTGCTGCGTGCGGGCACCGCATGTGTTCTTTCAGCTGAATGCTTCGAGCTTGCATTGATTCAATGTTAAAACGATTTTCTTGTTTCCCGACAAAGAATGTTCTTTGTATACTCAAATAAAGCATCGAAAGGGATACAAACACAATATATGCATACCGGGCCTCTGCATAACTAGAATATACATGACCGACATCAACACATAGTAGTAAGATGCCTGTGCGTTGGAACATTGAAATGCATTGATCCAAGAAATGTTTATTTGATAAAGTATGTGGAGGTCATCTCATGTATAACAAATATCGATAGGTTTCTTCTGATATTATTTCTTCTCTGGAGCTCACAAGCATCTGGGTGAATAGTAAATGTAAGCAAAATTGATAAAAGGATATCTTTTGCATACAAAAACGTTCAAGTGTTCAACCTGCATCCAAAACTTTTGAAGAAATAACACTTATTGAGCTTTGCAAAAAATGATCTTTAAGAATTATTTTTTGAGTATCGATTTTTTTTTTATTTTTTCTAGACCACAATGAATGTAACTCGGGATGACTTGAAAGGGGGACATAGGAGATGGCGAGGAGGAGGGGATCGTGGTGGTGGTCGGCAATGCAGCCTGGGACAAGGCATGAGAGGAGTTGGGGGCAGACGGGCGCCGAAAGCAGCGACCTCTCCAGATCCTTCTCATTTTTTCCTGAGATTGCTAGATGAGGTGAGAGGGAGAGATGGTTGAACGTGAGAGGCAGGGGGTTACCTACAAACAAGGAGTGGAGTACGGGGGTCTTTTTGCAAAACTGACATAGTTTATCTCTGATGCATTGGATGTAAATCAAATGATTGTAAATGAAGGATGGCAGGCACACCGTCATCACCAACTCAATTTTTTATAGAAATAGAGACATAAGTAAATACGCCGATGGAGAGCAAAGTCATATAAAATGAAATTATGCCCAAGCGAGTAAAAGGAAAAAAAGAAAAGAAAAAACAAAGAGATCAAAGCAGCGATCGACAAAAGTGCATCAACGTCCATATCCGCACCAACCATCTTGTCATCACAAAGAGAACAAGAAGAGTTGCTCAACTTTCAAGAAAGATATGACACTCAAACGCCGTCGTCAATTGATCCAACAAACGAAAGCCAGATTTTACGTTTTCACTCAAACGTGTAGGAGTTTAGCTTTGTTTTATGGGCTTGGCGGTTATGCTTGTTCTTGCTTTGCTTTTGTGGCCCAATATTTGTTGCTATTGTCGCCTTCGGAACTATTGGAATCTGTAGTCTCTCTAGACTTCGTATGTTGTTTTCTCTACTTCTGTTATGATCACATGCAGCTCCAGCATGGTTCAAAAAAAAGGTAAACACACGTATATACAAGATCAAAATGATGCAGCCAGGGCACCAAAATCTAGTCATTGGGATCAAAGATCTTAACAGCCGTTGATCACAAAAGTTTTTCTCTCCAAAAAGAATGAATGTGAACATTAACTTGTGAGAGAATATTCTCCGGTGGGCGGCTCTGGCCACTTAAATTTTGGCCTTCCATCGCCCTGCCCTGCAATTGCGTCCATATTGAGAGCATCTACAGCCGGACATAGTAAATATGACCCCTTAAACGCCCATGGATGCGCCCGGTTAGTGACCGGGCGTGTCCGTTTTGAGTTTCTATTTATCCGTCCGTGCAGCCACACTCCTTATTTTTCTTCTCAAATGTCCGGTCACTTGCGCGTGATTGGTGGAGATGAAAAGAGAGAAATAAAAGATTAAATAAAGAAAAAGAAAAGGTGGTCCGGGTGGGGCCGCGCCCTACGTGGCGGAATGCCCGGGCGCGTCTGCGAGCCCTTATATCCTCTCCATATTTGAGATGGATATGAGGATTCGCGGACAGCCCGGGCGTATAAAAATGATATGGGGGGTTCAGTTGTCACATTTTTCCTTCTCTCTCCTGTCCGGTCACTGACTGGGCACGTTCGCTGGCGTATGAGGAATGGTTTAAGAAGTCCGGCTGTAGATGCTCTGACATGCTACCAACAAATCATCAGTTCCCTCCGACCGGCACTACAACCTTTGAAGTGAAATGTTTCCTTTGACTGCCGCAAGCGCCGGACTAACTAATCTTCGATCAACCCCCGCGCCTCCTATATACCTTATGTCCCCTCCGAACGTTACACATTTCTCTTCAGCTGCCATGATCACGTCGAGCTAGCTAAGCATACAACAATGGATAACCTTTTTTTTCTACAATAATTGATAGCTTGCATGTCCTGTGTCGTGTGCCAACCAAGTGGAACAACCAATAAGGTTGGCCATAGTGGGGGTAACATAAGTAGTATCATGCACTTGAGACTCGCAAACATGCTTATGTGGCAGACAATTAAAGAAGAGAGAGATGGTTATAGTAACATACTCCCTCCTTTCCGGTTTATAGGGCTTATCTCAAAATTTTAGTTTTTCCATTTTATAAGGCTCAATTTGGTTGTTTCCCATCACATGTTCAGATTCCAAGGTGCATTAAATCATTGCATGCAAGTATTAAGAGAAAATTGACCAATTCATGTACTTCATGCATGCATGCATTGCAATTAATGCATTGATAAACATAATTTCTTGAGGAAAACAAGAGCATTAATTAGGTGCTTTTGCAAACTACAAAAAGTATTCCACCACTCACCATCTACCTTGGTTGATGAGATTTTTGAATTGAGCCCCATAAACCAGAAAGGAGGGAGTAGGTAGATACTGTAACATAATAAATGTGATGCTACTATGTGTCATGCATGGCAATAAATGAGACCACCTATGATACTAATCTATGATACTATGCATTATGGATGTAGTATCATACACTAGTATTATATGCATGATACTAGTATATGATACTCCACTATGACCAGTCTAAGACATAACAAATTCTAGGTGACAACATGCATGTGCATGGTAAGCCGTAAACGTGCATACACGTGTACTACGTAGAGTGAAAGATTGGAGAAGTGAGGTTCCATATGCAGGCCGATCGAGGGCACTACCAGATATAACTACATCAATAACACATGTGGTTGGATGGTTAGAACACAGTGATATCCTCTGGCCACCAAAGTTTAAGTTGTAGACTTGACACTAGTAGAAAAAGAGGCTTCCATACGCCCCCATTAGTCCCCAAAACAATCGAACCGCGACAAAAGGGGCCTTTAGTCGCGGTTCGGGAGGAGACCCGCGACCAACTATCTGGGCCCAGCGCGCTCGGTCGACAGCTGGCGAACGGGAGGGGCTTTAGTCCCGGTTGGCCTGGCCAACCGGGACTAAAGGCCCATCCCTATATATAGGACTCAGCACACTTCACTTCACTCAGCTCACTTCATAATTTTCAGAAGGGGGTGGTGGGTTTGCTTTTGGTTCCTCCTATGCACACAAGGTGTTCGATGAAATGCCCGAGAGCCTGAAACAAACATGATATGAAGTGTCCGAGCCACACTTGAGCTTTCTCATTTATTTTTCCTCCGCGATCGCGGTTAGCAACTTGAACCTTTCATGTGTCATTGATAAAATATGCATGTGTGTAGTTCATTGTTTAATTTGTATTATTTCTAGCTAGTTAGTTTAACAAATGCATGATGGTTAATTATATACTTTATATAATAATAATGCAGATGAATCGGCAATGGATGTACGGTCCCCGACTCTCCGGCGAGTTCACTACGGGTTTGAAAGATTTCCTCGTAGTGGCAAATGCGAACAAGCAGCGAGGTTTTATTATCTGTCCATGTGCTGTCTGTAAGAATCAAAAGGGTTACTCCTCCTCAAGAGAGGTTCGCATGCACCTGCTTCGGCACGGTTTCATGCGAAGCTATAATTGTTGGACCAAGCATGGAGAAAGAGGGGTTAGAATGGAAGAAGATGAAGAAGGGGATGATATCGATGACAACTATCATGATCATTTCGGTGATACTTTCATGGAGGATGATGCTGAAGGTGGGGAAGGGTTAGGTGAAGGTGAAGAAGAGGCACATGATGAGCCCGCTGATGATCTTGGTCGGACCATTGCTGATGCACGGAGACGCTGCGAAACTGACAAGGATAGGGAGAATTTGGATCGCATGTTAGAGGATCACAAAAAGTCGTTGTATCCAGGATGCGATAATAGTCTGAAAAAGCTGGGCTGCACACTGGATTTGCTAAAATGGAAGGCACAGGAAGGTGTAGGTGACTCATCATTTGAAAATTTGCTGAAAATGTTGAAGAATATGTTTCCGAAGAATAACGAGTTGCCCGCTAGTACGTACGAAGCAAAGAAGGTTGTCTGCCCTCTAGGTTTAGAGGTTCTGAAGATACATGCATGCATTAACGACTGCATCCTCTACCGCGGTGAATACGAGAATTTGAATGAATGCCCTGTATGCACTGCATTGCGTTATAAGATCAGAGGCGATGACCCTGGTGACGATGTTGAGGGCGAGAAACCCAGGAAGAGGGTTCCCGCCAAGGTGATGTGGTATGCTCCTATAATACCACGGTTGAAACGTCTGTTCAGGAACGAAAAGCATGCCAAGTCGTTGCGATGGCACAAAGAGGACCGTAAGTCCGACGGGGAGTTGAGGCACACCGCTGATGGAACGCAATGGAGAAAGATCGACAGAGTGTTCAAAGATTTTGCAGCTGACGCAAGGAACATAAGATTTGGTCTAAGTACTGATGGCATGAATCCTTTTGGCGAGCAGAGCTCCAGCCATAGCACCTGGCCCGTGACTCTATGCATCTACAACCTTCCTCCTTGGTTGTGCATGAAGCGGAAGTTCATTATGATGCCAGTGCTCATCCAAGGTCCAAAGCAACCCGGGAACGACATCGATGTGTACCTAAGGCCATTAGTCGATGAACTTTTACAGTTGTGGGCCAGACCTGGTGTACGTGTCTGGGATGAGCACAAAGGAGAGGAATTTGACCTACGAGCGTTGCTTTTTGTAACCATCAACGATTGGCCTGCTCTCAGTAACCTTCGACAAATAAGGGATACAATGCATGCACGCACTGCTTACATGAGACTGAAAGTGTACGTTTGGTTAATTGTAAGAAGAACGTGTACCTGGGTCATCGTCGATTTCTTCCCCGAAATCATAACGTAAGAAAGAAAGGCAAGCATTTCAACGGCAAGGCAGATCACCGGCCGAAGCCTGCGGAACGTACTGGTGCTGAGATATTTGATATGGTCAAGGATTTGAAAGTCATCTTTGGAAAGGGTCCTGGCGGACAATCAGTTCCGCGGGGAGTTGACGGGCACGCACCCATGTGGAAGAAGAAATCTATATTTTGGGAGCTAGAATATTGGAAAGTCCTAGATGTCCGCTCTGCAATCGACGTGATGCATGTTACGAAGAATATTTGCGTGAACCTGCTAAGCTTCTTGGGCGTGTATGGGAAGACAAATGATACAAAGGAAGCACGGCAGGACCAACAACTTTTGAAAGACCCAGATGACCGGCATCCGGAATGGTTTCAAGGTCGTGCCAGCTACGCTCTTACCAAAGAAGAGAAGGTCATTTTTTTTGAATGCCTGAGCAGTATGAAGGTTCCGTCTGGCTTCTCGTCGAATATAAAGGGAATAATAAACATGGCGGAGAAAAAGTTCCAAAACCTGAAGTCTCACGACTGCCACGTGATTATGACGCAATTGCTTCCGATTGCTTTGAGGGGTCTCCTACCGGAAAATGTTCGAGTAGCCATTGTGAAGCTATGTGCATTCCTCAATGCAATCTCTCAGAAGGTAATCAATCCAGAAGATCTACCACGGTTACAGAACGATGTGGTCCAATGCCTTGTCAGTTTCGAGTTGGTGTTCCCACCATCCTTCTTCGATATTATGACGCACCTCCTGCTCCACCTAGTCGAAGAGATTTCCATGCTCGGTCCTGTATTTCTACACAATATGTTCCCCTTTGAGAGGTTCATGGGAGTATTGAAGAAATATTTCCGTAACCGTGCTAGGCCAGAAGGAAGCATCGTCAAGGGCTATGGAAATGAGGAGGTAATTGAGTTCTGTATTGACTATGTTCCTGACCTTAAGCCGATTGGTATTCCTCAATCGCGGCACGAGGGGAGACTAAGTGGAAAAGGCAAGATCGGAAGGAAATCCACGATATGTATGGACGGTCATTCTATGACTGAAGCACACCACACAGTTCTGCAAAATTCCAGCTTTGTGGCTCCGTACTTCGAGCAACACAAGAATATTTTACGCTCGGACAACCCGGGGAAGCCTGAATCCTGGATTAGAAAGGCCCACATGGAGACTTTCGGCAGTTGGTTGCGAAAGCATTTAATGAATGACAATGATGTTGGAGATCAGCTGTACATGTTGGCCAAGAAACCATCTTCGACTATAACGATTTTTCAAGGGTACGAGATAAATGGGAATACATTTTACACCATCGCCCAAGATAAAAAGAGCACCAACCAAAACAGTGGTGTCCGCTTTGATGCAGCAACCGAGAATGGGCGAAAGGTCACATATTATGGTTACATAGAGGAGATATGGGAACTTGACTATGGACCCTCCTTTAAGGTCCCTTTGTTCCGGTGCAAATGGTTCAAGCTAACAGGAGGTGGGGTAAAGGTGGACGAGCAATACGGAATGACAATGGTGGATTTCAACAATCTTGGTTACCTTGACGAACCAATCGTCCTTGCCAAAGATGTCGCTCAGGTTTTTTATTTGAAGGACATGAGTAGCAAACCGAGGAAACGGAAAGATAAGAAAACGATCAGTACATCATGCGATGATCCAAAGCGCCACATTGTTCTTTCAGGGAAAAGAAACATCGTGGGAGTGGAGGACAAGACAGACATGTCAGAAGATTATAATATGTTTGGTGAAATTCCGCCCTTCAAAGTGAACACTGACCCAAGCATTAAGTTAAATGATGAGGATGCTCCATGGATACGGCACAATCGTAAGCAAGCAGGGACACAAGGGAAGAATTGATGTGTAATAATTTTTTGTACCAAACTTTGTATTTGGTCGATGAACTGAATGATGTATCAAACCTTTTGTCAAACCTTCAAGGGATCGATGAACTGAATTTTTTGATATATTATTTGTATTTTTAAGATTTTAAAATGAATTAGTTTTATTTTTCTGATTTTCTTGATATATAATTGTATTTTGAAGATTTTAAAATGAATTAGTTTTATTTTTCTGATTTTTTGATATATAATTGTATTTTTAAGATTTTAAAATGAATTAGAAACAAAATAATATAAACTTTAATAAAATATATAAGTACAAACAAAATAAAATAAATTTTAATAACATAAATAAAATTTATGACACTAAAATTATCAAAGTATTTTCTGTTCAAAACATTATAAGCAACCTCTAGTATTTTTGAAACTCAAATTATATAAAATTGATTCAACTAAAAATATCAAAGTATTTTCTGTTCAAAATCATTGAAAGCTAAAAGAATTTTCATAAAGAACTTTTTTTCTTAGAAACTTTAATAGCAAAAATAATTATCATAAAGTAAAATAAATAAGTAATTAGAAACAAAATAAAATAAAATTAATAAGTTTTTTGTTGTAAGTAGAAACAAAACAAAATAAATAAAGCAAAAAAGAAAACAAAAAACAGGCAAAAAATAAAAAATATGCCACCTACTAGGCCACCACGGCCTGAATACGACTAGAAACCCATCGATGGGCCAGGATTCAGGCCCGCAGAAGGCCCAATAGGCCCATCAGGCATAGCAGTCACAATTAGGCCCGTAAGCCTGCAATGGAGAGGAGCTCAAGAGGGGAGCGGCAGTGGGGCTTATAAACCACTGCGCGCCCCTCTCAACTAGCGAGGTGGGACTAAACTAGCGAGGGGAGCGGCACAATGCCTTTAGTCGCGGTTGGGGAGGCGGACCGCGACTAAAGGG
>NC_057805.1:497105834-497106546 GCF_018294505.1 Triticum aestivum
TATAAGCAACCTCTAGTATTTTTGAAACTAAAATTATATAAAATTGATTCAACTAAAAATATCGAAGTATTTTCTGTTCAAAATCATTGAAAGCTAAAAGAATTTTCATAAAGAACTTTTTTTCTTAGAAACTTTAATAGCAAAAATAATTATCATAAAGTAAAATAAATAAGTAATTAGAAACAAAATAAAATAAAATAAATAAGTTTTTTGTTGTAAGTAGAAACAAAACAAAATAAATAAAGCAAAAAAGAAAACAAAAAACAGGCAAAAAATAAAAAATATGCCACCTACTAGGCCACCACGGCCTGAATACGACTAGAAACCCATCGATGGGCCAGGATTCAGGCCCGCAGAAGGCCTAGTAGGCCCATCAGGCATAGCAGTCACAATTAGGCCCGTAAGCCTGCAATGGAGAGGAGCTCAAGAGGGGAGCGGCAGTGGGGCTTATAAACCACTGCGCGCCCCTCTCAACTAGCGAGGTGGGACTAAACTAGCGAGGGGAGCGGCACAATGCCTTTAGTCGCGGTTGGGGAGGCGGACCGCGACTAAAGGGTACCCTTTAGTCGTGGTTGTTGTCCCCAACCGCGACTAAAGGGTCTTTCTGCGTGGGAAAGAAAGCGGCGCCAAAACCCTTTAGTCCCGGTTGGGGAGGAGGACCGCGACTAAAGGTACCCTTTAGTCGCGGTTGGTGTGGCCAACCGCGACTAAA
>NC_057805.1:497106556-497109770 GCF_018294505.1 Triticum aestivum
GAAAAAGGAAGAAGAAAAAAAGAAGTAAGAAAAAGGAAGAAGAAAAAAATGAAAACCAAATGAAAACCAAAAGAAAGAAGAAAGAAAAAGGAAGAAGAAAAAAAGAAGAAGAAAGGAAGAAGAAAGGAAGAAGAAGAAAGAAAGAAGAAAGAAAAAGGAAGAAGAAGAAAGAAAGAAGAAAGAGGAAGAAGAAAGGAAGAAGAAGAAAAAAAGAAGAAAAAAAGAAGAAGAAAGAACCAAATGAAAACCAAAAAGAAAAACAAAGAAAACAAAACAAAATACTTGGCAGTGCTCAATAATCTTATTTTTTTAATTCCTCCTGCTGTACGTCCCCTTAATCTTTTTTTAATTCCTTTATACTTAAAGAATTTTTACTACATGCAGGAGTGACATATGGCGGACGATAGAGCCGAGCCGCTTAGGGATCCGGAGGCTGAACGTTATTTAATGGGCATCATCAACAACGAGATTCCTTATGTGCCGGGCTCAGAATATGAGCAAGAAGAGGATGTAGTCTCTTGTTTTCTGAACCTTGAAGGTGGAACAGAGATTGTCGATGATCAAGAAGGTGAAGGAACGGACATTGTCGACGGAGGTCAACCGTCAACAAACGACGATCTCGAATTGCAAGTAGCAACCACCTCCGGCGAGGTATATATATACATTGAGCCTCTCGTGATACAAACTTACTGAAATGTGAATACATATGTATTAACGCGCGCGACTCTCTTTCTTTTTTTAGCCCTCCGGATCGAGTACGACAAAGCGTGGCAAATCCAAGGCGATGAAAACAGGAGAAACATATGCCATTGAGTTTGTCAGTGAAACCAGCAAACCCCTACAGCACACCTCAAAGTTTATCAACCAATGCGGAGTCGTTGTTAGAGACAACGTCCCGATCACCGTCCAGGAATGGAAGGAGCCAAAGAAGGCACGTATTGGTTTCAGTTTTGTCGACAAGAGAACGAAAAAGGATTGCTGGAGAAAGCTTATGGAACATTTCATTCTACCTCAGGAATACAACAAAGTCGATGAATTCGGTAACGAGGTTCCGGGTGGACGTCAGAGGAGGAGGCTAGTTAAAGAGTTCGCTCTTCAGAAGATGGGCGAAGCATTCCGGAACTTCAAGAAAAATTTAACCCGTGACTATGTCAACAAGGGCAAGACTCCGGATTTCAATGGACAACATGAGAAACTGAAAGATGATTGGCCAGAATTTGTGAGGCAAAAGCAATCGGAGCATTTCAAGGAAATATCGAAAAAAAATAAGGATAATGCGAGTAAGAAAAAGTTCCATCATATTATGGGGCCAGGAGGATACCGCCTTTCGGGGCCTAGGTGGCAGAAGATGGAGGAGGACCTGAGGGTGCGAGGAATCCCTCTAGGTACAGAGGGACGGGACCCAAGGGCCAAAAGCTGGTGGTACGGGCATGGGGGATCGCTAGACCCGGAGACAGGGGTGTGTGTTCACCGGCAGAGACAGTTTGCTCCCACCCAAGCCCTTATTGACGCAATGACCCAAGCTCAAGAGGGCTTGATCAAGTTCAACAGAGAGAAAGACGCACTGACAATAGCCCTCGAGAATGATGAACACGGAGGACGTGTACGAGGCAAAGGCAAAGTTCCGTGGAAAGTAGGGTTTTCCCAGGACAATGACCCGTACTGTTACAGAAGCCGTAAGAGAAAGACGGACCAGGATGCAGATCTTATGACGAAGTTTGCATCGGAACTCCATGAGTTGAAGCAGACCGTGCATGAACTAGTAAAAGAAAAATCGGCTGCAGGGCCGCATGAAGATCATGAAGCGGATCGCGGAAGCCAGCAGCGGAGAAGCAGCGTGGCTTCCACGGATGCCCCGCCTGGTGCTAGTGCACCGATGATCGAGATTCGTGCACCGGAGCCTCACTACCCCGTGGATGATGTAAAGGAGATGAAAGAATGTGATCTGCATTATCCCGTGGGGACGTTTCCACGAAGGTAGCTAGCGGCAGTGCTTTACCCTGTACACCTGGAGCACTCCACCACAACAACCCCATTGCATATGGCTATGCTCGTGTCATGGTGGAAGACATAGTCCAAGGGTTTGAGGACCTGGAGATTGACAAACCTACACCCGAAGGGGAGAGAAGACTTGGAGATGTCATGCGCCAGTTCATTCTATGGAAAAAGAAGTACATAGTGTTTCCAGGCGAGGCGCCAAGGCTAGCAAGTCCACCCCCCTCCGATGGTGGTGGTGGTGGTGGCGGTGGTGGCGGTGGTGGCGGTGGTGGTGGTCGTGGTGGTTCACCTACACCTCCTTCACGCCATTCGACGCCGTCCCCCGATCCACAACCTCCGGCGGGTACGACGCCCCCCAATCCTCCTCCGGCGGGTACGACGCCCCCCAATCCACCTCCGGCGAAGAAGCAGAAGCAGGCGGACAGCAAGGAAACCCGCTCCTGGACTATTAACCCGGACCCTTATGTACCTAAGACCACAAGGGTACCGAAGCCATCACTGAAGCCTCTCCTCCCAAGGCCTGGGGAACTTAGTGAAGCTGAAACCAAATTGGCCGCGTCTGCTGATTATGAGAAATGGAAGGCGGATATGAAGGCGATAAAAGAGCCTGAGCCCAAGCAAGTATTCACTGAGAAGCAAAAGAAGTGGGCTAAGGATTTTTTGACGACACCATCCCAAGCCGAGCTGAATATGCCTGACGACTATGGATATGAACTTCGTAGGCAAGCAAAAATATTGAAGGAGGAGAAAGAAAAAAGTAAAAAAAGCGGGAAACAAGTTGACCAGCTCGGGATGCAGAAGAAACAATCGATCCCCCCGCTCATAGTGAAAGCCGGTCCGGAAGAGGACCCCGAGATCATAGCAGCTGCGGCAGCACTTGGATTGACTGTAGCGAGTGCCATGAAACAAGCGTCCGAGATGGGTTTGACTCTTCGTGCCTTCTTAGGCCTTGAGGATGCGCCAGTATGTGAGATAGCATTACAATATGTGCGGAATGGGCCTCTCGTCGAGCCTGCGCGGGAGAAGAGTCTACCGCCACAAATGCGAAATCTGCTACGTTGGTACAAGCAATTCATAACATGGGCCGACAAAGAATATATTTATGCGGATGTTACAGAGGAGCATCACACCAAACGGTACTCTGTACAAGTTCATATGAGTGAATTGTTCCAGCTGTTCAATCTGCGCGACCTCGACAAATCTATGCTGAGTTGCT
>NC_057805.1:497429628-497431601 GCF_018294505.1 Triticum aestivum
CACGAACCGGTACTAAAGGTTCAACACGAACCGGCATTAATGCATAGCCGTTCGAACCGGCACTAATGGTACCATTAGTACCGGGCCAAAATCAAACCGGGACTAATATGTCTCACATTAGGTCCTTTTTCTAAAGGGGGGGGGGACTGAAGAGGGGCAGAGGGGAATTACTTGCCTGATGTTGCTGCCTGGTATGGCTCTGATCACCCTGCCCTTAGATCTCTTTTTTGAAGCAGTTTCTTCTACTTTGGGGCTGCCATGGCGGCTGTACAGGAGGAGGAAGAAGGGACTTGGATCCCCTTCTTTCGTGGAGAAGAAGAAGGCACCGTGGGGGCGAGCGGGCGTGGGAGGGGCTGGGACGCTGGGTACGTACAACTGGCCACGTGGGAGTGGGCTTTTCTGTTCGGGATTGGCCACTCGATCGGTTCGGTTTGGTGGCCGCATGTCCTTCCTTTTCTGTACCGCGGGGGGACAGGGGCTTACCTATTCAGGCCGGCAGCTCGATCACACTAGTGGGCAGCCGGCCGCCCACTAGATGCTTTCTTGAATCGTGGATCAAAAACAGTGTGCTTGTAATGGTTGCGAGGATGAATAAAGTCATAGGCGTTTCTCATAAAAAAGAACTTTGCATTGCATTGCAGAGCGTGCAGCAATTCAGCCCACTTGCTTATCCAATTAACATGGAATTCGGTCCACTCTCTCCCTCACTCTCTGTAGTCAAAGTCCCACGAAATCTGCAGCAAACTGGCTGACTCCATACAAATTTTTCTTTTGCAATAAGAGTACTGTACCTTGGCAATTACTTCCCCATTGTCTTACAACGAAGAAAGAGCAGTACTTCCCCGTGAAAAAAGAAGAAGAAAAGAAACAGAGGGTATGCATTCACCTAACAGGACTACTGGTCGAGCCAAGCTCACGCCTCAGAACCAGACGATGCCGGCGGAAGATGCTAGCTTGTGATGGCGTCTTCCTACAGCTCTCAGGAGCACCGAGGCGACGGAGTGCACGGCGGAGGACGCTATCCTCGCCTTGATCTGCCCCCGCCTCGGCAGGCATCGTCGTCGGAGTCGTCCCGATCCTTCGCCATTTCCACACGGAGCAGCGGACGCGCCGCCGCGGTTGGCCATCTTCTTCCGCCGGACGGAGAGTGGTCAAGCCCTGCAGCGCTCCGCTCAGTATTTCGATGTGCTTTGCTGGTCCCTTGCTCTCTGGTAAGCTTGTACTAGCTCTGAGATGTGCCCTGCAGTGACGCCAACCGGTGGCCTATTTATACTACGTACCTCCCTGCTGCAATGCAAGCCTGCAAGTGGAGTGATGGCGGTGGTGATTGTTTAGCTGGGAGTGTTCCATTCCAGCGGCCTTTTGGTTGTTAAACCGTGACCAAATATTCGTTGGATCATGGGAAAACAATTGTCTGAGCATGTGCGGTCGCGGGCACGCTGTTTTGCGGTCGCTGTATCGGCATTCAGCAGTGGCCATGCATATGCATGGCGCCGCTAGCTGTTTCCGACCGCCGCAAGGAACCAGCGCGCTGTTTTCTAATGCATGTGGGGATTTACATGCATGCACCCGTATGATTCGGACCCTTTACGTACGCCGCTTTAAATCGCACTCAACTAGCTTTTGCTCCCCGAAATGATCTCGTGGTGCCTGGAAGCAGTTCATATTCCAAGTGATGGGTCTTTTGGTTCTGGGAGAGGACTATTGGAACCTAGGTACGCCGGAGCCCATTCCCTAGAACTTAGCAACAAAATGTATTTATAATTTATAATTTTTTATTTTTGAAAAATTTGCGACATACATCTTGAGTTGAAACATACTTATCATGTAAATGTTTATAAAATAACTAGCACATATGCGAGTGCATTGCAATGGGAGAAAAATAATAATATCACATCCATCTAGCCTACTCCATGACTCAATGTAAATGTTTATAACATACTTATCATGTAATAAGCATGACTCAATGTGGT
>NC_057805.1:497431857-497434976 GCF_018294505.1 Triticum aestivum
GCAGTTCAGAACATTGAACATGATAGTGTGCGGCTAACGACAATGTTGGACACTTGTCTGCTACCACATTGACTGCCAAGGAAACTCTCAAGTGATGATTCTAGGGGATGCATCCACTGCCATGACATGTGTCACTTTGCTACATGCGTCCACTGCCACCACAAGATTTGTCGTTTGCTAGTTGCGTGGAAACCACACTTCCTTGCCCTGACTGGGTCTCCCAAATCAGTAGTTGCCTAATTCTCTCTTCTGGCTCTGCCACTAAAATATATATGAACTTAGACTGCACAAGGTTCAATAAATGAAAGAAGACTATCGCCTTGTGTGTGCTCTTGTCTTAATTTGGATATGTGGCGCCATCATTGTTGTTTGAATCCAATTAGTAATGATTGATTGGTGAAGCTATAGTTCCATAGTACTTTCAGGTTGCAATCTGAGTTGAGCCTACGATTATTTAAAGAAAATAAAAAATATAGTACTGCAAGCTACCACAGGTGTGAGTGCCAACAATTGGGACCGAGATGAAAAGAATGCCGTGTTATAATGTATAAATACAATGTAGCCCATTTTATTCCATGAGAGTCGACTGGCGTAGTTGGTTAATGTGGTGGGATTTGCACCTCATGTCGCCAGTTTGAATTCCACTAAAGCCCACTTTTTTGCTGATTTTCTAAAAAAAAAAGAAACTCAAGTAGGCCCAGGCCCAACAGAGAAGAGTGTTCGCCAAGGCTTGTTCGCAGAAGGAGTAACATACAAAAATTGTGAGTTGACGTACGAAACGCCTCCTATCCTATTTGACATTTGAGACCGTCAAAATGCCGTCACTTCGCAGAAGGCAGCGTTTAGACGGGGCTCTTTTTGACCTTTCGTTTCGTTTCCTTTTTCTTTTTTATGCTATTTTACCTTTCCTTTCTTTCTTTCTTTCTGTTTTTCATAAATTTGAATACTTCAAAAATGTTCAGAATTACAAATTTTGTCAATTTTTTAGAAAATCTTTGCTTCTTTTCAGAAAAAGATCGTAATTCCAAAATTTATTCATGTTTTCAAAAATTGTACACGTAATCAAAAAAGGTTCACCGTATAGAAAAAAAAGGTTCACTGTACATTTGAAAATTCTCCATTGTATATAAAAAATGCTCATCTTGTATAGGAAATTTGTTTAGTGTGCATTCAAAAAAAACACTGTATATTATAAATGTTCAGTGTGTATTTGAAAAATGTTCACCGTATACTAAAAACAAATTCAGTGTGTGGAGTACCAACGATTGGGACCAGGACGAAAAGAATGACGTTTGTTATAATGTATAAATACGATGTAGCGAACGCAGAGTTTGTGAGCACGAGAGAACAGTAAAATAGAAAAAATAGAAAAAATTCTTATTTTTTTTGTGACAAAACATTGAGAAAAGTTTCAAGTGCTTGCAAAAACTCTTCATGAAATCACATTCCTAGAAGGCGTGAAAAAAAGGTACTCTGAAAATGCTACTTTCAAAAGCATTTTGGAGCACTGAATTTGTTTTTTTGCCATGCCTTACAGGATTGTGATTCCATGACAAATTTTTGCAAGAACTTGAAACTTTTCTCAATGTTTGTCACAAAAAAATCAGATATTTTGAATAGTTTTCGATTTTACTGTTCACTGAGCTCATTTGAGCTCGGGAGCATGAGACTTTCGTGATGTAGCGCATTTTATACCATGAGAGTTGACTGGCGTAGTTGGTTAATGTGGTGGGATTCGCACCTCATGTCAAGTTTGAATCCCACTAAAGCACGTATTTTTTTACTGATTTTCCAAGAAAAAAAGAAACTCAGGTAGGCCCAGGCCCATGAGAAAAAGAGCGTTCACCAAGGCCTGTTCGCAGAAGGAACGACATTCAGAAATTGCGACTCAACGTACGAAACGCCTTTGATCCTATTTGACATTTGTGACCATCAAAACGTCGTCACTTTGCTGAAGGTAGCATTTAAACAGCCGGCTTTTACTGACCTTCCGTTTTGTTTCCTTTTCCTTTTTTTTCTTCTTAGTTTTTCCTTTCCTTTTTTCTTTCTTTTTTCCATAAATTTGAATTCTTCAAAAATGTTCAGAATTTCAAATTTTATCATTTTTTTATGAAATGTTCGCTGCTTTTCAGAGAAAAGACCAAAATTCCAAAATTTATTCATGTTTTCAAAAATTGTTCACATAATCACAAAAGTTCACCATATAGAAAATAAAAGATTCACCATACATTTCAAAACTCCTTCACTGTATATAGAAAAATGTTCATCATGTATAGGAAATTTGTTTAGTGTGCATTTAAAAAAGTCACCATATATTAAAAAATGTTCAGTGTGTACTTGAAAAATGTTCACCGTATACTTCAAAAAAATTGGTGTGTATTTTTAAATTCACTTTTTTCAAAAGTTCTTCACATTTTTATAAAAATGTTCTGAAATTTGTTGCCAGTTAAAAAAATTACTTTTGTGAAAAATATTCACCGTATACTACTTTATCAGTGGATATTGAGAAGTCAGCGCTACTTTCAGTCATCAAACACCATCTGGTCGAGTGTGTTAAATGAGAATATTGGACAACTGCTCGACACCCTAAGGGGGGTGCGGCTATCTCATTATATATAAGTACCAAAGGGTACAAGTACAAGGTGTATACACAAGTCTACGTATAAACAAGTCTACGTATACATATACAGTCGAACACCCTTCCTCAATCTTAACTGTGGCCTGAAGTACAGATTAAGTTAAGATTGTGCCTGCAGCCTACAAACTGTGGTTGTGGAAGAGGCTTCGTGAAGATGTCAGCAAGTTGATCCTTTGATGAGATGAACTTGATGCTAAGTAGCTTCTGTGCAACACGCTCTCGAACAAAGTGATAGTCAACCTCAATGTGTTTCGTCCGAGCAGAAAACACCGGATTAGATGACAAGTATGTAGCACCAATGTTATCACACAAAAGTACTGGAGGATGAGCTGAAGGGACTCTCAACTCTCTCAACAAGGACTGAACCCAAATGATCTCAGTCGTCGCATCAGCAACTGCTTTGTACTCGGCTTCCGTACTGCTGCGAGACACTGTAGCCTGCTTGCGAGCATTCCAAGCGATCAAGTTAGAACCAAGAAAC
>NC_057805.1:497435229-497445192 GCF_018294505.1 Triticum aestivum
TGAGATCTCATAAGACGGCGCAGGTTGCAGGAGCAAACCATAAGACGCAGTGAGACAGATATAACGCAGGATACGTTTCACAACTGACCAATGAGATGTCCTGGGTGCATGGAGAAACTGACAGACACGATTGACTGCATAAGAGACTTCTGGTCTGGTGATAGTAAGATACTGCAGGCCTCCAACAAGACTGCGGTACTCAGTGGCATCATCAGGTGAGAGAGGGTCTCCATCAAGAGCAAACAACCGATCAGTGGCAGACATCGGAGTACTGGCAGGTTTACATTTCAGCATACTAGCACGACGCAACAAATCCAGAGAATACTTCTTCTGAGTAAGAGTTACCCCAGCAGAAGACCGTGAAACCTCCAGACCAAGGAAGAAGTGCAGAGCACCTAGATCCTTGACAGCAAAATCACCACTCAACGCAGCCACAAGATGATCTGCTGCAGCATCTGAGGAACTGATGAGGATGATATCATCAACGTAGACCAGTAAATACATCGTAACCTCAGGACGCTGAAGAAGAAACAGCGATGTGTCAACAGTGGAGGGAATAAACCCAAGCGCCCGCAGAACAGAGCCGAGACGTGCGTGCCAGGCACGGGGAGCCTGCTTGAGCCCATAGAGCGCCTTAAAAAGACGACAGAGATGATGAGGACGTGCAGGATCCACAAACCCTGGCGGCTGACGCATATAAACCTCCTCCTCCAGGACTCCATGCAAGAAAGCATTCTGCACATCAAGTTGACGGAGAAACCATCCTCGAGTAACAACAAGGGACAACAACAAACGAATGGTAGTGGGCTTGATAACTGGACTGAACGTGTCTTCATAATCAAGACCATACCTCTGTTTGAAGCCCTTAGCCACTAGCCTTGCTTTGTAACGCTCGATGGAGCCATCAGCATGTCTCTTGACTTTAAACACCCACTTAGAATCAATGATGTTGACCCCAGATACTGGGGGAACAAGCTGCCAGGTGTCGTTCTTCAGCAACACCTGAAACTCCTGTTCCATCACGGCACGCCAGTGAGGAATGCCTAGTGCAACCTGAAAATGGCGAGGCTCGGTAGTAGGATCCTCAGCAGCATGAGCCATGCACGCGGCGAGCCACGCTACAGTCCCATCGGTTCGGATCTTTGGCTGAAAAACACCTGTCTGGCTGCATGTGCGAGGTCGAAGAGCAGCAGGCTGTGGTTGCAGCGCCGGGCTTGATGCAGGCGATGACAGAGGCGAGGCCGAGTCCCCGGGCTCACGCCAGAGCCGTCTGGCGCTGGAGAGGCGGGCGGTGTTGGGTCCGGCAAGGCCGGCCCATCAGGAGCTGAAGCCGGCGCGCGCGAGGCAGCCCCTGGGCCAGGAGAGGAAGCGGCCGGCCCAGGAGAAGCCACCCGCGAGGCAGGCTCGGGCGACACCCGCAAGGCGGGCGAGGGCGGGGGCGATGCCCGCGAGGCGGTTGTGGGTGCAGCTCCCGCGGGTTGCTGGGTACTGCCCGGTATGCATGCCCCATGCACGCGATCAACGTCCAGATTCGGAGCATGCATCGGTGCCTGTTCCTCAAGAAGCTCAAGACGAGCACCACGTCCAACACCTGCAGCATGGTTAGGAAGCAACACAGGAGCATTTGCAACATCCACAAATTGATCAGGCGTAGGTGTGGTAGAAGAAACGTTTGGCATAGAAGTGATAGAGGTGTTCGGAAGTGCATGAAAGGGGAACACATTCTCATCAAATACAACGTCACGAGAAATGTAGACGCGATTGGTGGGAACATGTAGGCATTTGTACCCTTTGTGAAGGGAACTATACCCAAGAAAAACACACTTTTTCGACCGAAACTCTAGCTTATGTTTGTTATACAGACGCAAATGAGGCCAACATGCACACCCGAAGACTTTGAGAAAGGTGTAGTCTGGGATTTCATTGAGCAAGAGTTCAAGCGGAGTTTTCATATTCAGTAGTCGTGAGGGCAGCCTATTGATCAAAAAACAGGCAGTGGAGAAAGCATCACTCGAGAACCTAAAAGGTACGGAGGCATGAGCTAATAAAGTAATGCCAGTTTCTACAAGATAACGATGCTTACGTTCAGCGGTCCCATTCTGCTGATGTGTATGAGGACAAGACACACGATGTGCAATCCCAAGTTTGTTAAAGAACAAGTTGAGGTTGTGATATTCACCCCCCCTCCCCCAAGTCGGTTTGAACATGAATAATTTTCTGGCTAAGGAGACGCTCAACATGTGCTTGAAACTGTATAAAAACATCAAACACATCAGATTTTTTCTTAATAAGATAAAGCCAAGTAAACCGACTATAAGCATCAATGAAACTGACATAATAATTATGGCCACTGACAGACGTTTGGGCATGACCTCATACATCGGAAAACACAAGCTCAAGAGGATGTTTCACAACACGACTAGACTCTAAAAACGGGAGTTGATGACTCTTGCCCTGCTGACAGGCATCACAAATAGTTTCAGCAGTTTTATTTGACACAACCGGTAGTTCATGACGATGCAACACATGACGAACTATGGGAGCAGCATGATGACCAAGGCGCGCATGCCAATGTGTAGGTGACACACGAACACCGCTGAACGCCTGAGGAGAAAACTGCATAGGAGGTGCGGTCGGCGCGTCAAGTGCATACAAGCCACAATGAAGACGACCGCTAAGCAGAACGACCCTCGTGTCCCGATCCTTGATAAAGAAACGAAAAGGGTGAAACTTAGCAAGGACATTATTATCACGAGTAAGTTGTGGAACAGACAACAAACTACGCGAAGCAGTGGAAATACGAAGAACATTAGAAAGATGCAGTTTTCGCGAATTGTGTGCAAGAAGGGATGCCTGACAAACATGGGAGATGCGCATACCTGCTCCATTGGCGGTGTGCACCTGATCATGGCCGCGATATGGCTCCTGAGTGGAGAGCTTGCCCATGTCGTTGGTGAGGTGGTTCGTAGCTCCCGTGTCCATGTACCATGTAGGATCAATTGAGTAGGATGGAGTGTGTCCATGCTCATGACTCACTACCGCAGTAGCCGCCTGTTTCTCATTCCCTTTGCCATTCTTGCCTAGGCCAAGGAAATCTTGCTTGTAGCGGCGATGACAGCGAGAAGCTATGTGGCGCTTAATGCCACACAGTTGGCAGGCCTGCTGAGCGCCGCAACAAGGGCAGCAAGCCACCGGCCGTGATCCGCCTGTGATGGATGGTGCGGTGCTCCACGAAGTCTGCTGAGATGGAGCCGCCGGCTTGGCAGGGAGCGACAGCTTCTGTGGTTTGCCGCGGGTCGTGGCATTAGCGGAGGCAAAACTCGGAGCAGCTCGACGCGCTTTGATGCGCTGTTCGCGACCAAGAAGGCGCGCGTACAGTTCCCGTGGCGGAAGAGGCGCCTCGCGACCATGGACGTTCTCAATGAGATTATCATAGTCATCATTGAGGCCATTGATCACATGGGTGGTGAAATCCTCATCTCCAAGGGGCTAGCCAATTGAGGCCAACGTATCGGCAAGACCGGACATTTTGTTGAAGTACTCCGTGATGGTGAGGCCATCAAGCTTGGTCTCCCCCAACTCAGTGCGGATAGAGTGAGCACGCGCCTGAGATTGAGAGGCAAAGCTGCTGTGAAGCGCAGACCAAGCATCCCGAGACGTCGCGGCGAAGATGACAAGTGACGATACGCTCGGAGTGAGCGAGGACTGAATGGCAGAAAGTATCGCCTGGTCTTGAGCCACCCACACATGATAAGCCGGATGATACGGTGGCGGACACGGGATGGAGCCATCAACATAGCCCTCCAAGTAGCGACTCCGGAGGAGGGGTAGCACTTGAGCCCGCCACGACAAGTAGTTGTCCGGCGTAAGCTTCACCAGAAGGAGATGCGAGAAGTAAAACGGCGATGGCGCCGGAGCATAACCCGCAGGAGCATGTGTCGGTGGCGCATGAAGGCCCATCATCGGATCATCAACATGAGGAGCAAGCGCCAAGGACGCCTCATAGCCAGGGGCAGCCGGGGCATCGACCGGACCGTGCGGGACCCCCGAGGACACGGCGGGCGCAGCACCGTAAGCCGCCCCATAGGGCTGCGGGTGCGATGGAGCCGCCTAAGACGACGGAAGCGCCGACCCGTAGGGTGACGCCGGCCAGGCAGGGGGCAGCGGTGGCGCGGCGCCGTAGGTTGATGTAGGGGCGCCGTACCATGGGGCGTAGGGCTGGGGGACGCCGTAGGGCTGAGGGGCGCCGTAGGGCTGAGGGGGAGCCACCCCATAGGCAGTCGGCGCAGGGTCGCGAAAAGATGGTGGCGCCAAAGCGATGGTCGAGGGAGTAGCGCCGCGTGCGGCGATCGGCGACTGTAGATCACCCTGCCCGCCCTGCTCGACCAGAGGGCCCGCGGAGGGTCCGCCGAGCGGCGGTGGTTGCCGCTAGGCGGTGGCGAGCGGGGGCGAGGCAAGGAAGGGCGACAATGGGGCAATCGGCGCGACGGCGGTGGAGGCAGCCGGGGTGGCGGCGGAGTTGGAGGAGGCCATCGCGGCGGCGGCGCTAGGAGGTGCAGCGGAAGACACAAAACCCTAGTCTCATACCATGTTAAACGAGAATATTCGGCAACTGCTCGACACCCTAAGGGGGGTGCGGCAATCTCATTATATATAAATACCAAAGGGTACAAGTACAAGATGTATACACAAGTCTACGTATACATATACAGTCTAACAGAGTGGCTAATACATTGGTCCGAAACCGGGAGGTCCCGTGTTTGATCCTCCCTCGTGCACCAACTTTTTGGCTTTTTTTCCAAAAAAAAAATCTTAGGAATGTATATTTATAAACTGGCGCAGCATCTAGACACCAAACACCATCTGGTCGAGTTGCTACCATGTTCGCCCGAAACCAGAGGGTCCTGTGTTCGATCCTTCCTCGCGCCCCACTTATTGGCTGGTCTTATAAAAAGAAAAAACTCAGGAACGTTGTACGGAAATTGTGACTCGATGTAAGAAACTCAGGCTAGACAAAAAAAAGTGAAGAAACAATCTTCCCTTTAATATTAGGTATAGGTATATAGATATGACCTGGATGAAAAATGAGTGCCAATCTCATTTTCTCATTTTTACACAGGTTCAAATGGTGGCATTATTGTATGAGCAGTAAAGTATTTGTGCGTTGCATTGTGTCTAAAATAGACAAGTACATATTCATAAACTTGGAAAAATAAACATATACTCCCTCCGTTTCTAAATATAAGTATTTTTAGAGATTCTACTAATATGGACTGCATACAGAGCAAAACGAGTGAACCTACACTCTAAAATATGTCTATATACATCAGTATGAAGTCCATATTGAAATATCTAAAAGGGCTTATATTTAGAACGGAGGGGGTATATCACAATAAAGATGTCGGATTTCACCCAAAAACTATTCATCTTCTTTGTTTGTATGAGGTGGGGGAGTGATGGGCTGATTTGAAGAAACCAAAGGGTTTTCAAAATCCTATTCTTACATAAAGTTCCTGCATAATCTGTACGTGCTGGTGTATTTCGATCGGTAACTAGTACTTTCCTATTTTTTTAGCTAACCATCGTCAGAATGAACTAAGTACGTAAAACTTTCTATAGAACCCGCATGTACAAATAGCATTGCTCGCGTGAAATTCGTTGGTGCTCCCGGGAGCCCACGCTCCTACGCGCGAAAATACTTTTTGAAATGTCAAAAAGTTCAAAACAAAAATCATATGTGTTGTTTGTCACATCCAAATGCATACAATTTTGTAGGCAAAAAATATTAAACATTTTGCCCTGTGGAAAAAACACCAAATGTTACTCCAAAATGTCACCCTAAATTTGTTTTTTTCACCGGCGAAACACCGCTGCTCCGTTTCGCACGAAAATTTTCATGGATGCTTGTGATAATAACACGAACATCTAAAAATATCAGAACTTTTTAGAAATATTTACTATTTTCTTGTTTACTATTCACGCGGGAGCCTTTGTTCCTGGGAACCAAAACGCCATTTGTCTCTATATGTGAAGCACAGTAGCGTGGCGGAGCCGTCTTTTTGAAAAATACCACAACTTACTTTTTTTTTGCGGGTGTAAAATACCACAGCTTACAACGACCCAGATCCATTATATACTCCAGTATTTTGCGTCCCTGCCCTTTTCAAAATTTTATGTACATCAATCATTAATCCTGCGTCATTCCGCTTGTTTACATCCATCACCATTCCAAATCCTAAGATGAGCAGACGTTTATTTCTCGCTTGGCGTTTTGCAGACTTGGAACAACTTGACTTATCTTTCTCGGCTTCTTTCGTTGTTGACTATACACGTGTTCCTCTCACCACCCTATTTATGATAACGCACAACCTTGACACGACCGATTCGAGCTAGCCACAACAGGCGACTTACTCACCCTGTCGGCCCCCTGTGCTCTGTCTTCTTTTCTTTGTCCTATAAGTGGCTGTGTAGTCTTTCATTATTATTTCTAACAGCGTGTGGGGTGTTTTTTTTAACGTTGGCAGGAGAACTACCAAATTCGTTGATCAGAAAAAGGTCATACAAGAACACCTTCAAAGGAGGAATGCACCGCATAAAGACGAGTGCTAAAAAAAAGAAAGAAAAATAGGACTGATCGGTTTATTGAGGAAAACCGGGCAAAAACCAAGCAACGCCCAGTTAGACTAGGTCTAAAGCATCACAACACATACAAAAGCGCCGGAAAGCCAAAACGCCACAACACACCCGGGCGGGCACTCGAGCGCCTTCGCTGCTACCAAAATGCACACCGACAACCGTCGTCTTGTGTCGGGCTGCCACAAGCATATCTACAAACATCGAGGACATCGGAGAGGAACGATATGTCCGAAAGAGCGATACGTATGGCGCTCCGATCCCACAGGCAAGTAGACATAGCTCGCCTGGCGCAACTTGCATGTGAAGGTTGCTCTTGTTGCTCTCACCGTCGACCGAACGACCAGCCGCAAACGGATGCACCACCAAAAGCTCCAAGCTCACCAAAACGCTGCCCGCTCCAGATCAACCACACCACCACTGACCAAGTGCTCCTCACACCAGATTTGCCTCCAAGGCAATGCTTCCAACAAAGTAATGACACCACTGGCGCCACCATTACACACGGTTTTCACCGGGAGACAAGAACATAGAGCAAGGAGAGGTGTCGGATCCCCTCGATGGCGCCTTCAACAAGGAAAATCACACCCAAAGGCATCATTTGCCATCAGCCCAAACCGTAGTTAAGCATGACTTTCGTCAGGGAACCGAGCACCTATGTTGGGACGACGTCTCCGACACACCACCATCAGATCGGAGCAGCAGATGCTACTTGCTACGCCGCACAAAACTAGCCGGAGCACCACCGGCAGCGCAAGCCCAGAGCATCCCGAAGGCACTGCCCAGACCACGCTACCCCAGACCACCATCCCGACAAGGAGCCACCACGCAATCCGCTTGCAAACAGTCGCCGACCGAGCCACCTCCGGGCCTCCGGCCTCCATAGTGCCAGATCCGGCCGGTGAGGCCCGTCAGATCCGGCCGCTCCCAGCAAGAGGCCGCCAGCCGAGGGAGCCCGCGTCCCCCAGCCGAGGGAGCCCGCGTCCCCCAGCGGCACCCCACGACGGCGACGTGCGTGTTCGCGCCGCCCCTGGGCTTCCAGGCTGCGGTGACCGCGCCCAACGGCTCCCACGCGCAACCAAGTGTGCGTGCTCACCAAGAGCTGGACGGGAGCACGGCCAGGCACCTCCACCGCGTCGTCATGGACGCACATCGGGCGGATCCGGCGCACGGACCGCGGATCTGTACGTGCTGGTGTATTTCGATCGGTAACTAGTACTTTCCTATTTTTTAGCTAACCATCGTCAGAATGAACTAAGTACGTAAAAATTTCTATAGAACCCGCATGTACAAATAGCATTGCTCGTGTGTAATTCGTTGGTGCTCCCGGGAGCGCACGCTCCTACGCGCGAAAATACTTTTTGAAATGTCAAAAAGTTCAAAACAAAAATCATATGTGTTCTTTGTTACATCCAAATGCATACAATTTTGTAGGCAAAAATATTAAACATTTTGCCCTGTGGAAAAAAACACCAAATGTTACTCCAAAATGTCACCCTAAATTTGTTTTTTTCACCGGCGAAACACCGCTGCTCCGTTTCGCATGAAAATTTTCATGGATGCTTGCGATACTAACACGAACATCTAAAAAAAATCAGAACTTCATAGAAATATTTACTATTTTTTTTGTTTACTATTCATGCGGGAGCCTTTGTTCCTGGGAACCAAAACGCCATTCGTCTCTATATGTGAAGCACAGTAGCGTGGCGGAGCCGTCTTTTTGAAAAATACCACAGCTTACTTTTTTTTGCGGGTGTAAAATACAACAGCATACAACGACCCAGATCCATTATATACTCCAGTATTTTGCGTCCCTGCCCTTTTTAAAATTTTATGTACATCAATCATTAATCCCGCGTCATTCGGCTTGTTTACATCCATCACCATTCCTAATCCTAAGATGAGCAGACGTTTATTTCTCGCTTGGCGTTTTGCAGACTTGGAACAACTTGACTTATCTTTCTCGGCTTCTTTCGTTGTTGGCTATACACGTTCCTCTCACCACCCTATTTACGATAACGCACAACATTGACACCACCGATTCGAGCTAGCTACAACAGGCGACTTACTCACCCTGTCGGCCCCCTGTGCTCTGTCTTCTTTTCTCTGTCCTGTAAGTGGTTGTGTAGTCTTTCATTATTATTTCTGACAGCGTGTGGGGTGTTTTTTTTAACGCTGGCAGGAGAACTGTCAAATTCGTTGATCAGAAAAAGGTAATACAAGAACACCCTCAAAGGAGGAATGCACCGCATAAAGACGAGTGCTAAGAAAAGAAAGAAAAATAGGACTGCTCGGTTTATTGAGGAAAACCGGGCAAAAAACAAGCAACGCCTAGCCGCAAACGGATGCACCACAAAAAGCTCCAAGCTCACCAAAACGCTGCCCACTCCAGATCCACCACACCACCACTGACCAAGTGCTCCTCACACCAGATTTGCCTCCAAAGCAATGCTTCCAACAAAGTAATGACACCACTGGCGCCACCATTCCACACGGTTTTCACCGGGAGACAAGAACATAGAGCAAGGAGAGGTGTCGGATCCCCTCGATGGCGCCTTCAACAAGGAAAATCACACCCAAAGGCATCATTTGCCATCAGCCCAAACCGTAGTTGAGCATGACTTTCTTCAGGGAACCGAGCACCTATGCTGGGACGACGTCTCCAACACACCACCACCAGATCGGAGCAGCAGATGCTACTTGTTGCACCGCACAAAACTAGCCGGAGCACCACCGGCAGCGCAAGCCCAGAGCATCCCGAAGGCACTGCACAAACCACGCTACCCCAGACCACCATCCCGACAAGGAGCCACCACGCAATCCGCTTGCAAACAGTCGCCGATCGAGCCACCTCCGGGCCTCCGGCCTCCATAGTGCCAGATCCGGCCGGTGAGGCCCGTCAGATCCGGCCGCTCCCAGCCAGAGGCCGCCAGCCGAGGGAGCCCGCGTCCCCCAGCGGCACCCCACGACGGCGACGTGCGTGTTCGCGCCGCCCCTGGGCTTCCAGGCTGCGGTGACCGCGCCCAACGGCTCCCACGCGCAACCAAGTGCGCGTGCTCACCAAGTGCTGGACGGGAGCGCGGCCAGGCACCTCCACCGCGTTGTCATGGACGCACATCGGGCGGATCCGGCGCACGGACCGCGGATCCAGAGCTCGTGGATCTCCTCTGCGCGTCCTCCAGCGGCTCCTCTCGACGCGCCGCACCAACAACAGGAGGTTCCCCGCCGCCGCCTTCCTCGGGGCCGGCCAGGCTTTGCCGGCGGGCACCCTCTGGCGGCAGCGAGACGGGTGGGGGAAGGGGAGAACGGTGGCGGCGCTAGGGTTTGTGC
>NC_057805.1:497445546-497448763 GCF_018294505.1 Triticum aestivum
TTCCAAAAAAAAAACTCAGGAACGTAACGTTCAGTGTATATTTATAAACTGGCGCAGCATCTAGACACCAAACACCATCTGGTCGAGTTGCTACCATGTTCGCCCGAAACCAGAGGGTCCTGTGTTCGATCCTTCCTCGCGCCCCACTTATTGGCTGGTCTTATAAAAAGAAAAAACTCAGGAACGTTGTACGGAAATTGTGACTCGACCTAAGAAACTCAGGCTAGACAAGAAAAAGTGGAGAAACAATCTTCCCTTTAATATTAGGTATAGGTATATAGATATGACCTGGATGAAAAATGAGTGCCAATCTCATTTTCTCATTTTTACACAGGTCCAAATGGTGGCATTATTGTATGAGCAGTAAAGTATTTGTGCGTTGCATTGTGTCTAAAATAGACAAGTACATATTCATAAACTTGGAAAAATCAACATATACTTCCTCCGTTTCTAAATATAAGTATTTTTAGAGATTCTACTAGTATGGACTGCATACAGAGCAAAACGAGTGAACCTACACTCTAAAATATGTCTACATACATCAGTATGTAGTCCATATTGAAATATCTAAAAGGGCTTATATTTAGAACGGAGGGGGTATATCACAATAAAGATGTCGGATTTCACCCAAAAACTATTCATCTTCTTTGTTTGTAAGAGGTGGGGGAGTGATGGGCTGATTTGAAGAAACCAAAGGGTTTTCAAAATCCTATTCTTACATAAAGTTCCTGCATAATCTGTACGTGCTGGTGTATTTCGATCGGTAACTAGTACTTTCCTATTTTTTAGCTAACCATCGTCAGAATGAACTAAGTACGTAAAACTTTCTATAGAACCCGCATGTACAAATAGCATTGCTCGCGTGAAATTCGTTGGTGCTCCCGGGAGCGCACGCTCCTACGCGCGAAAATACTTTTTGAAATGTCAAAAAGTTCAAAACAAAAATCATATGTGTTCTTTGTCACATCCAAATGCATACAATTTTGTAGGCAAAAATATTAAACATTTTGCCCTGTGGAAAAAAAACACCAAATGTTACTCCAAAATGTCACCCTAAATTTGTTTTTTTCACCGGCGAAACACCGCTGCTCCGTTTCGCATGAAAATTTTCACGGATGCTTGCGATACTAACACGAACATCTAAAAAAAATCAGAACTTTTCAGAAATATTTACTATTTTTTTGTTTACTATTCACGCGGGACCCTTTGTTCCTGGGAACCAAAACGCCATTCGTCTCTATATGTGAAGCACAGTAGCGTGGCGGAGCCGTCTTTCTGAAAAATACCACAGCTTACCTATTTTTTTGCGGGTGTAAAATACCACAGCTTACAACGACCCAGATCCATTATATACTCCAGTATTTTGCGTCCCTGCCCTTTTTAAAATTTTATGTACATCAATCATTAATCCTGCGTCATTCCGCTTGTTTACATCCATCACCATTCCTAATCCTAAGATGAACAGACGTTTATTTCTCGCTTGGCATTTTGCAGACTTGGAACAACTTGACTTATCTTTCTTGGCTTCTTTCGTTGTTGGCTATACACGTTCCTCTCACCACCCTATTTACGATAACGCACAACGTTGACACGACCGATTCGAGCTAGCCACAACAGGCGACTTACTCACCCTGTCGGCCCCCTGTGCTCTGTCTTCTTTTCTCTGTCCTGTAAGTGGCTGTGTAGTCTTTCATTATTATTTCTAACAGCGTGTGGGGTGTTTTTTTTAACGTTGGCAGGAGAACTGTCAAATTCGTTGATCAGAAAAAGGTAATACAAGAACACCCTCAAAGGAGGAATGCACCGCATAAAGACGAGTGCTAAAAAAAGAAAGAAAAATAGGACTGCTCGGTTTATTGAGGAAAACCGGGAAAAAACCAAGCAATGCCTAGTTAGACTAGGTCTAAAGCATCACAACACATACAAAAGCGTCGGAAAGCCAAAACCCCACAACACACCCGGGCGGGCACTCGAGCGCCTTCGCTGCTACCAAAATGCACACCGACAACCGTCGTCTTGTACCGGGCTGCCACGAGCATATCTACAAACATCGAGGACACCGGAGAGGAACGATATGTCCGAAAGAGCGATACATATGCCGCTCCGTTCCCACGAGGCAAGTAGACATAGCTCGGCTGGCGCAACTTGCATGTGAAGGTTGCTCTTGTTGCTCTCACCGTCGACCGAACGACCAGCCGCAAACGGATGCACCACCAAAAGCTCCAAGCTCACCAAAACGCTGCCCGCTCCAGATCCACCACACCACCACTGACCAAGTGCTCCTCACACCAGAGTTGCCTCCAAGGCAATGCTCCCAACAAAGTAATGACACCACTGGCGCCACCATTACACACGGTTTTCACCGGGAGACAAGAACATAGAGCAAGGAGAGGTGTCGGATCCCCTCGATGGCGCCTTCAACAAGGAAAATCACACCCAAAGGCATCATTCGCCATCAGCCCAAACCGTAGTTGAGCATGACTTTCGTCAGGGAACCGAGCACCTATGCTGGGACGACGTCTCCAACACACCACCACCAGATCGGAGCAGCAGATGCTACTTGCTGCACCGCACAAAACTAGCCGGAGCACCACCGGCAGCGCAAGCCCAGAGCATCCTGAAGGCACTGCCCAGACCACGCTACCCCAGACCACCATCCCGACAAGGAGCCACCACGCAATCCGCTTGCAAACAGTCGCCGACCGAGCCACCTCCGGGCCTCCGGCCTCCATAGTGCCAGATCCGGCCAGTGAGGCCCGTCAGATCCGGCCGCTCCCAGCCAGAGGCCGCCGGCCGAGGGAGCCCGCGTCCCCCAGCGGCACCCCACGACGGCGAAGTGCGTCTTCGCGCCGCCCCTGGGCTTCCAGGCTGCAGTGACCGCGCCCAACGGCTCCCACGCGCAACCAAGTGCGCGTGCTCACCAAGTGCTGGACGGGAGTGCGGCCAGGCACCTCCACCGCGTCGTCATGGACGCACATCGCGCGGATCCGGCGCACGGACCACGGATCCAGAGCTCGTAGATCTCCTCTCGACGCGCCGCACCAACAACAGGAAGTGCCCCGCCGCCGCCTTCCTCGAGGCCGGCCAGGCTTCGCTGGCGCGCACCCTCTGGCGGCAGCGAGGCGGGTGGGGGAAGGGGAGAATGGTGACGGCGCTAGGGTTTGTGCCCCCCGTGTCGCCAGAGCGAGGCCACGCGGGGGTCGGGTGTTATGACCCT
>NC_057805.1:497448982-497452196 GCF_018294505.1 Triticum aestivum
CCAAAAAAAACTCAGGAACGTAACGTTCAGTGTATATTTATGAACTGGCGCAGCATCTAGACACCAAACACCATCTGGTCGAGTTGCTACCATGTTCACCCGAAACCATTTCGATCCTTCCTCACGTCCCACTTATTGGCTGGTCTTATAAAAAGAAAAAACTCAGGAACGTTGTACGGAAATTGTGACTCGACGTAAGAAACTCAGGCTAGACAAAAAAAAGGAAGAAACAATCTTCCCTTCAATATTAGGTATAGGTATATAGATATGACCTGGATGAAAAATGAGTGCCAATCTCATTTTCTCATTTTTACACAGGTCCAAATGGT
This sequence comes from Triticum aestivum, assembly GCF_018294505.1. Taxonomy (NCBI): domain Eukaryota; kingdom Viridiplantae; phylum Streptophyta; class Magnoliopsida; order Poales; family Poaceae; genus Triticum; species Triticum aestivum. The sequence goes on from NC_057805.1 coordinate 497,449,312, forward strand.
GGCATTATTGTATGAGCAGTAAAGTATTTGTTCGTTGCATTGTGTCTAAAATAGACAAGTACATATTCATAAACTTGGAAAAATCAACATATACTCCCTCCGTTTCTAAATATAAGTATTTTTAGGGATTCTACTAGTATGGACTGCATACAGAGCAAAACGAGTGAACCTACACTCTAAAATATGTCTACATACATCAGTATGTAGTCCATATTGAAATATCTAAAAGGGCTTATATTTAGAACGGAGGGGGTATATCACAATAAAGATGTCGGATTTCACCCAAAAACTAATCATCTTCTTTGTTTGTAAGAGGTGGGGGAGTGATGGGCTGATTTGAAGAAACCAAAGGGTTTTCAAAATTCTATTCTTACATAAAGTTCCTGCATAATCTGTACGTGCTGGTGTATTTCGATCGGTAACTAGTACTTTCCTATTTTTTAGCTAACCATCGTCAGAATGAACTAAGTACGTAAAACTTTCTATAGAACCCGCATGTACAAATAGCATTGCTCGCGTGAAATTCGTTGGTGCTCCCGGGAGCGCACGCTCCTACCCGCGAAAATACTTTTTGAAATGTAAAAAAGTTCAAAACAAAAATCATATGTGTTCTTTGTCACATCCAAATGCATACAATTTTGTAGGCAAAAATATTAAACATTTTGCCCTGTGGAAAAGAAAAACACCAAATGTTACTCCAAAATGTCAACCTAAATTTGTTTTTTTCACCGGCGAAACACCGCTGCTCCGTTTCGCATGAAAATTTTCATGGATGCTTGCGATACTAACACGAACATCTAAAAAAAATCAGAACTTTTTAGAAATATTTACTATTTTTTTGTTTACTATTCACGCGGGACCCTTTGTTCCTGGAAACCAAAACGCCATTCGTCTCTATATGTGAAGCACAGTAGCGTGGCGGAGCCGTCTTTCTGAAAAATACCACAGCTTACTTTTTTTTTTGCGGGTGTAAAATACCACAGCTTACAACGACCCAGATCCATTATATACTCCAGTATTTTGCGTCCCTGCCCTTTTTAAAATTTTATGTACATCAATCATTAATCCTGCGTCATTCCGCTTGTTTACATCCATCACCATTCCTAATCCTAAGATGAGCAGACGTTTATTTCTCGCTTGGCATTTTGCAGACTTGGAACAACTTGACTTATCTTTCTCGGCTTCTTTCGTTGTTGGCTATACACGTTCCTCTCACCACCCTATTTACGATAACGCACAACGTTGACACGACCGATTCGAGGTAGCCACAACAGGCGACTTACTCACCCTGTCGGCCCCCTGTGCTCTGTCTTCTTTTCTCTGTTCTGTAAGTGGCTGTGTAGTCTTTCATTATTATTTCTAACAGCGTGTGGGGTGTTTTTTTTAACGTTGGCAAGAGAACTGTCAAATTCATTGATCAGAAAAAGGTAATACAAGAACACCCTCAAAGGAGGAATGCACCGCATAAAGACGAGTGCTAAAAAAAGAAAGAAAAATAGGACTGCTCGGTTTATTGAGGAAAACCGGGAAAAAACCAAGCAATGCCTAGTTAGACTAGGTCTAAAGCATCACAACACATACAAAAGCGTCGGAAAGCCAAAACCCCACAACACACCCGGGCGAGCACTCGAGCGCCTTCGCTGCTACCAAAATGCACACCGACAACCGTCGTCTTGTACCGGGCTGCCACGAGCATATCTACAAACATCGAGGACACCGGAGAGGAACGATATGTCCGAAAGAGCGATACATATGCCGCTCCGATCCCACGAGGCAAGTAGACATAGCTCGCCTGGCGCAACTTGCATGTGAAGGTTGCTCTTGTTGCTCTCACCGTCGACCGAACGACCAGCCGCAAACGGATGCACCACCAAAAGCTCCATGCTCACCAAAACGCTGCCCGCTCCAGATCCACCACACCACCACTGACCAAGTGCTCCTCACACCAGAGTTGCCTCCAAGGCAATGCTTCCAACAAAGTAATGACACCACTGGCGCCACCATTACACACGGTTTTCACCGGGAGACAAGAACATAGATGAAGGAGAGGTGTCGGATCCCCTCGATGGTGCCTTCAACAAGGAAAATCACACCCAAAGGCATCATTCGCCATCAGCCCAAACCGTAGTTGAGCATGACTTTCTTCAGGGAACCGAGCACCTATGCTGGGACGACGTCTCCAACACACCACCACTAGATCGGAGCAGCAGATGCTACTGGCTGCATCGCACAAAACTAGCCGGAGCACCACCGGCAGCGCAAGCCCAGAGCATCCCGAAGGCACTGCCCAGACCACGCTACCCCAGACCACCATCCCGACAAGGAGCCACCACGCAATCCGCTTGCAAACAGTCGCCGACCGAGCCACCTCCGGGCCTCCGGCCTCCATAGTGCCAGATCCGGCCGGTGAGGCCCTTCAGATCCGGCCGCTCCCAGCCAGAGGCCGCCAGCCGAGGGAGCCCGCGTCCCCCAGCGGCACCCCACAACGGCGACGTGCGTGTTCGCGCCGCCCCTGGGCTTCCAGGCTGCGGTGACCGCGCCCAACGGCTCCCACGCGCAACCAAGTGCGCGTGCTTACCAAGTGCTGGACGGGAGCGCGGCCAGGCACCTCCACCGCGTCGTCATGGACGCACATCGGGCGGATCCGGCGCACGGACCGCGGATCCAGAGCTCGTGGATCTCCTCTGCGCGTCCTCCAGCGGCTCCTCTCGACGCGCCGCACCAACAACAGGAGGTTCCCCGCCGCCGCCTTCCTCGGGGCCGGCCAGGCTTCGCCGGCGGGCACCCTCTGGCGGCAGCGAGACGGGTGGGGGAAGGGGAGAACGGTGGCGGCGCTAGGGTTTGTGCCCCCCGTGTCGCCAGAGCGAGGCGACGCGGGGGTTGGG
>NC_057805.1:497452565-497455694 GCF_018294505.1 Triticum aestivum
ACCAACTTTTTGGCTTTTTTCCAAAAAAAAACTCAGGAACGTAACGTTCAGTGTATATTTATAAACTGGCGCAGCATCTAGACACCAAACACCATCTGGTCGAGTTGCTACCATGTTCGCCCGAAACCAGAGGGTCCTGTGTTCGATCCTTCCTCGCGCCCCACTTATTGGCTGGTCTTATAAAAAGAAAAAACTCAGGAACGTTGTACGGAAATTGTGACTCGACGTAAGAAACTCAGGCTAGACAACAAAAAAGTGAAGAAACAATCTTCCCTTCAATATTAGGTATAGGTATATAGATATGACCTGGATGAAAAATGAGTGCCAATCTCATTTTCTCATTTTTACACAGGTCCAAATGGTGGCATTATTGTATGAGCAGTAAAGTATTTGTGCGTTGCATTGTGTCTAAAATAGACTAGTACATATTCATAAACTTGGAAAAATCAACATATACTCCCTCCGTTTCTAAATATAAGTATTTTTAGAGATTCTACTAGTATGGACTGCATACAGAGCAAAACGAGTGAACCTACATTCTAAAATATGTCTATATACATCAGTATGTAGTCCATATTGAAATATCTAAAAGGGCTTATATTTAGAACGGAGGGGGTATATCACAATAAAGATGTCGGATTTCACCCAAAAACTATTCATCTTCTTTGTTTGTATGAGGTGGGGGAGTGATGGGCTGATTTGAAGAAACCAAAGGGTTTTCAAAATCCTATTCTTACATAAAGTTCCTGCATAATCTGTACGTGCTGGTGTATTTCGATCGGTAACTAGTACTTTCCTATTTTTTAGCTAACCATCGTCAGAATGAACTAAGTACGTAAAATTTTCTATAGAACCCGCATGTACAAATAGCATTGCTCGTGTGAAATTCGTTGGTGCTCCCGGGAGCGCACGCTCCTACCCGCGAAAATACTTTTTGAAATGTAAAAAAGTTCAAAACAAAAATCATATGTGTTCTTTGTCACATCCAAATGCATACAATTTTGTAGGCAAAAATATTAAACATTTTGCCCTGTGGAAAAAAAAAACACCAAATGTTACTCCAAAATGTCAACCTAAATTTGTTTTTATCACCGGCGAAACACCGCTGCTCGGTTTCGCATGAAAATTTTCATGGATGCTTGCGATACTAACACGAACATCTAAAAAAAAATCAGAACTTTTTAGAAATATTTACTATTTTTTTGTTTACTATTCACGCGGGACCCTTTGTTCCTGGGAACCAAAACGCCATTCGTCTCTATATGTGAAGCACAGTAGCGTGGCGGAGCCGTCTTTTTGAAAAATACCACAGCTTACTTTTTTTTGCGGGTGTAAAATACCACTGCTTACAACGACCCAGATCCATTATATACTCCAGTATTTTGCGTCCCTGCCCTTTTTAAAATTTTATGTACATCAATCATTAATCCTGCGTCATTCCGCTAATTTACATCCATCACCATTCCTAATCCTAAGATGAGTAGACTGGCGTTTTGCAGACTTGGAACAACTTGACTTATCTTTCTCGGCTTTTTTGTTGTTGGATATACACGTTCCTCTCACCACCCTATTTACGATAACGCACAACCTTGACACGACCGATTCGAGCTAGCCACAACAGGCGAATTACTCACCCTGTCGGCCCTCTGTGCTCTGTCTTCTTTTCTCAGTCCTGTAAGTGGTTGTGTAGTCTTTCATTATTATTTCTGACAGCGTGTGGGGTGTTTGTTTTTAACGTTGGCAGGAGAACTGCCAAATTCATTGATGAGAAAAAGGTAATACAAGAACACCCTCAAAGGAGGAATGCACCGCATATAGACGAGTGCTAAAAAAAGAAAGAAAAATAGGACTGCTTGGTTTATTGAGGAAAACCGGGCAAAAACCAAGCAACGCCTAGTTAGACAAGGTCTAAAGCATCACAACACATACAAAAGCGCCGGAAAGCCAAAACCCCACAACACACGCGGGCGGGCACTCGAGCGCCTTCGCTGCTACCAAAATGCACACCGACAACCGTCATCTTGTACCGGGCTGCCACGAGCATATCTACAAATATCGAGGACACCGGAGAGGAACGATATGTCTGAAAGAGCGATACATATGCCGCTCCGATCCCACGAGGCAAGTAGACATAGCTCGGCTAGCGCAACTTGCATGTGAAGGTTGCTCTTGTTGCTCTCACCGTCGACCGAATGACCAGCCGCAAACGGATGCACCACCAAAAGCTCCAAGCTCACCAAAACGCTGCCCGCTCTAGATCCACCACACCACCACTGACCAAGTGGTCCTCACACCAGATTTGCCTCCAAGGCAATGCTTCCAACAAAGTAATGACACCACTGGCGCCACCATTACACACGGTTTTCACCGGGAGACAAGAACATAGAGCAAGGAGAGGTGTCGGATCCCCTCGATGGCGCCTTCAACAAGGAAAATCACACCCAAAGGCATCATTCGCCATCAGCCCAAACCGTAGTTGAGCATGACTTTCGTCAGGGAACCGAGCACCTATGCTGGGACGACGTCTCCAACACACCACCACCAGATCGGAGCAGCAGATGCTACTTGCTGCACCGCACAAAACTAGCCGGAGCACCACCGGCAGCGCAAGCCCAGAGCATCCCAAAGGCACTGCCCAAACCACGCTACCCCAGACCACCATCCCGACAAGGAACCACCACGCAATCCGCTTGCAAACAGTCGCCGACCGAACCACCTCCGGGCCTCCGGCCTCCATAGTGCCAGATCCGGCCGTTGAGGCCCGTCAGATCCGGCCGCTCCTAGCCAGAGGCCGCCAGCCGAGGGAGCCCGCGTCCCCCAGCGGCACCCCACGACGGCGACGTGCGTGTTCGCGCCGCCCCTGGGCTTCCAGGCTGCGGTGACCGCACCCAACGGCTCCCACGCGCAACCAAGTGCGCGTGCTCACCAAGTGCTGGACGGGAGTGCGGCTAGGCACCTCCACCGCGTCGTCATGGACGCACATCGCGCGGATCCGGCGCACGGACCGCGGATCCAGAGCTCGTAGATCTCCTCTCGACGCGCCGCACCAACAACAGGAAGTTCCCCGCTGCCGCCTTCCTCGGGGCCGGCCAGGCTTCGCCGGCGGGCACCCTCTGGCGGCAGCGAGAC
>NC_057805.1:497456050-497462575 GCF_018294505.1 Triticum aestivum
GTGCACCAACTTTTTGGCTTTTTTCTAAAAAAAACTCAGGAACGTAACGTTCCGTGTATATTTATAAACTGGCGCAGCATCTAGACACCAAACACCATCTGGTCGAGTTGCTACCATGTTCGCCCGAAACCAGAGGGTCCTGTGTTCGATCCTTCCTCGCGCCCCACTTATTGGTTGGTCTTATAAAAAGAAAAAACTCAGGAACGTTGTACGGAAATTGTGACTCGACGTAAGAAACTCAGGCTAGACAAAAAAAAGTGGAGAAACAATCTTCCCTTTAATATTAGGTATAGGTATATAGATATGACCTGGATGAAAAATGAGTGCCAATCTCATTTTCTCATTTTTACACAGGTCCAAATGGTGGCATTATTGTATGAGCAGTAAAGTATTTGTGCGTTGCATTGTGTCTAAAATAGACAAGTACATATTCATAAACTTGGAAAAATCAACATATACTCCCTCCGTTTCTAAATATAAGTATTTTTAGAGATTCTACTAGTATGGACTGCATACATAGCAAAACGAGTGAACCTACACTCTAAATATGTCTATATACATCAGTATGTAGTCCATATTGAAATATCTAAAAGGGCTTATATTTAGAACGGAGGGGGTATATCACAATAAAGATGTCGGATTTCACCCAAAAACTATTCATCTTCTTTGTTTGTAAGAGGTGGGGGAGTGATGGGCTGATTTGAAGAAACCAAAGGGTTTTCAAAATCCTATTCTTACATAAAGTTCCTGCATAATCTGTATGTGCTGGTGTATTTCGATCGGTAACTAGTACTTTCCTATTTTTTAGCTAACCATCGTCAGAATGAACTAAGTACGTAAAACTTTCTATAGAACCCGCATGTACAAATAGCATTGCTCGTGCGAAATTCGTTGGTGCTCCCGGGAGCGCACGCTCCTACGCGTGAAAATACTTTTTGAAATGTCAAAAAGTTCAAAACAAAAATCATATGTGTTCTTTGTCACATCCAAATGCATACAATTTTGTAGGCAAAAATATTAAACATTTTGCCCTGTGGAAATAAGACACCAAATGTTACTCCAAAATGTCACCCTAAATTTGTTTTTTTCACCGGCGAAACACCGCTGCTCCGTTTCGCATGAAAATTTTCATGGATGCTTGCGATACTAACACGAACATCTAAAAAAAATCAGAACTTTTTAGAAATATTTACTATTTTTTTGTTTACTATTCACGCGGGAGCCTTTGTTCCTGGGAACCAAAACGCCATTCGTCTCTATATGTGAAGCACAGTAGCGTGGCGGAGCCGTCTTTTTGAAAAATACCACAGCTTACTTTTTTTTTTGCGGGTGTAAAATACCACAGCTTACAACGACCCAGATCCATTATATACTCCAGTATTTTGCGTCCCTGCCCTTTTTAAAATTTTATGTACATCAATCATTAATCCTGCGGCATTCCGCTTGTTTACATCCATCACCATTCCTAATCCTAAGATGAGCAGACGTTTATTTCTCGCTTGGCGTTTTGCAGACTTGGAACAACTTGACTTATCTTTCTCGGCTTCTTTCGTTGTTGGCTATACACGTTCCTCTCACCACCCTATTTACGATAACGCACAACCATGACACGACCGATTCGAGCTAGCCACAACAGGCGACTTACTCACCCTGTCGGCCCCCTGTGCTCTGTCTTCTTTTCTCTGTCCTGTAAGTGGCTGTGTAGTCTTTCATTATTATTTCTGACAGTGTGTGGGGTGTTTTTTTTTAACGTTGGCAGGAGAACTGCCAAATTCGTTGATCAGAAAAAGGTAATACAAGAACACCCTCAAAGGAGGAATGCACCGCATAAAGACGAGTGCTAAAAAAAGAAAGAAAAATAGGACTGCTCGGTTTATTGAGGAAAACCGGGCAAAAACCAAGCAACGCCTAGTTAGACTAGGTCTAAAGCATCACAACACATACAAAAGCGCCAGAAAGCCAAAACCCCACAACACACCCGGCCGGGCACTCGAGCGCCTTCATTGCTACCAAAATGCACACCGACAACCGTCGTCTTGTACCGGGCTGCCACGAGCATATCTACAAACATCGAGGACACCGGAGAGGAACGATATGTCCGAAAGAGCGATACATATGCCGCTCCGATCCCACAAGGCAAGTAGACATAGCTCGGCTGGCGCAACTTGCATGTGAAGGTTGCTCTTGTTGCTCTCATCGTCGACCGAACGACCAGCCGCAAACGGATGCACCACCAAAAGCTCCAAGCTCACCAAAACGCTGCCCGCTCCAGATCCACCACACCACCACTGACCAAGTGCTCCTCACACCAGATTTTCCTCCAAGGCAATGCTTCCGACAAAGTAATGCACCACTGGCGCCACCATTACAAACGGTTTTCACCGGGAGACACTAGTAGAAAAAGAGGCTTCCATACGCCCCCATTAGTCCCCAAAATAATCGAACCGCGACAAAAGGGGTCTTTAGTCACGGTTCGGGAGGAGACCCGCGACCAACTATCTGGGCCCAGCGCGCTCGGTCGACAGCTGGCGGACGGGAGGGGCTTTAGTCCCGGTTGGCCTGGCCAACCGGGACTAAAGGTCCCCGAAGGCCTTTAGTCGCGGTTGGCCAGGCCAACCGGGACTAAAGGCCCATCCTAGTCGCGGTTGGCCAGGCTAACCGGGACTAAAGGCCCATCCCTATATATAGGACTCAGCTCACTTCACTTCACTCAGCTCACTTCACAATTTTCAGAAGGGGGTGGTGGGTTTGCTTTTGGTTCCTCCTATGCACACAAGGTGTTCGATGAAATGCCCGAGAGCCTGAAACAAACATGATATGAAGTGTCCGAGCCACACTTGAGCTTTCTCATTTATTTTTCCTCCGCGATCGCGGTTACCAACTTGAACCTTTCATGTGTCATTGATAAAAATATGCATGTGTGTAGTTCATTGTTTAATTTGTATTATTTCTAGCTAGTTAGTTTAACAAATGCATGATGGTTAATTATATACTTTATATAATAATAATGCAGATGAATCGGCAATGGATGTACGGTCCCCGACTCTCCGGCGAGTTCACTACGGGTTTGAAAGATTTCCTCGTAGTGGCAAATGCGAACAAGCAGCAAGGTTTTATTATCTGTCAATGTGCTGTCTGTAAGAATCAGAAGGGTTACTCCTCCTCAAGAGACGTTCACATGCACCTGCTTCAGCACGGTTTCATGTGAAGCTATAATTGTTGGACCAAGCATGGAGAAAGAGGGGTTAGAATGGAAGAAGATGAAGAAGGGGATGATATGGATGACAACTATCATGATCATTTCGGTGATACTTTCATGGAGGATGATGCTGAAGGTGGGGAAGGGTTAGGTGAAGGTGAAGAAGAGGCACATGATGAGCCCGCTGATGATCTTGGTCGGACCATTGCTGATGCACGGAGACGCTGCGAAACTGACAAGGATAGGGAGAATTTGGATCGCATGTTAGAGGATCACAAAAAGTCGTTGTATCCAGGATGCGATAATAGTCTGAAAAAGCTGGGCTGCACACTGGATTTGCTAAAATGGAAGGCACGGGAAGGTGTAGGTGACTCATCATTTGAAAATTTGCTGAAAATGTTGAAGAATATGTTTCCGAAGAATAACGAGTTGCCCGCCAGTACGTACGAAGCAAAGAAGGTTGTCTGCCCTCTAGGTTTAGAGGTTCTGAAGATACATGCATGCATTAACGACTGCATCCTCTACCGCGGTGAATACGAGAATTTGAATGAATGCCATGTATGCACTGCATTGCATTATAAGATCAGAGGCGATGACCCTGGTGACGATGTTGAGGGCGAGAAACCCAGGAAGAGGGTTCCCGCCAAGGTGATGTGGTATGCTCCTATAATACCACGGTTGAAACGTCTGTTCAGGAACAAAACGCATGCCAAGTCGTTGCGATGGCACAAAGAGGACCGTAAGTCCGACGGGGAGTTGAGACACACCGCTGATGGAACGCAATGGAGAAAGATCGACACAGTGTTCAAAGATTTTGCAGCTGACGCAAGGAACATAAGATTTGGTCTAAGTACTGATGGCATGAATCCTTTTGGCGAGCAGAGCTCCAGCCATAGCACCTGGCCCGTGACTCTATGCATCTACAAACTTCCTCCTTGGTTGTGCATGAAGCGGAAGTTCATTATGATGCCAGTGCTCATCCAAGGTCCAAAGCAACCCGGGAACGACATCGATGTGTACCTAAGGCCATTAGTTGATGAACTTTTATAGTTGTGGGCCAGACCTGGTGTACGTGTCTGGGATGAGCACAAAGGAGAGGAATTTGACCTACGAGCGTTGCTTTTTGTAACCATCAACGATTGGCCTGCTCTCAGTAACCTTTCGGGACAGACAAATAAGGGATACAATGCATGCACGCACTGCTTACATGAGACTGAAAGTGTACGTTTGCTTAATTGTAAAAAGAACGTGTACCTGGGTCATCGTCGATTTCTTCCCCGAAATCATAACGTAAGAAAGAAAGGCAAGCATTTCAACGGCAAGGCAGATCACCGGCCGAAGCCTGCGGAATGTACTGGTGCTGAGATATTTGATATGGTCAAGGATTTGAAAGTCATCTTTGGTAAGGGTCCTGGCGGACAATCAGTTCCGCGGGGAGTTGACGGGCACGCACCCATGTGGAAGAAGAAATCTATATTTTGGGAGCTAGAATATTGGAAAGTCCTAGATGTCCGCTCTGCAATCGACGTGATGCATGTTACGAAGAATATTTGCGTGAACCTGCTAAGCTTCTTGGGCGTGTATGGGAAGACAAATGATACAAAGGAAGCACGGTAGGACCAGCAACTTTTGAAAGACCCAGATGACCGGCATCCGGAATGGTTTCAAGGTCGTGCCAGCTACGCTCTTACCAAAGAAGAGAAGGTCATTTTTTTTTTGAATGCCTGAGCAGTATGAAGGTCCCGTCTGGCTTCTCGTCGAATATAAAGGGAATAATAAACATGGCGGAGAAAAAGTTCCAAAACCTGAAGTCTCACGACTGCCACGTGATTATGACGCAATTGCTTCCGATTGCTTTGAGGGGGCTCCTACCGGAAAATGTTCGAGTAGCCATTGTGAAGCTATGTGCATTCCTCAATGCAATCTCTCAGAAGGGAATCAATCCAGAAGATCTACCACAGTTACAGAACGATGTGGTCCAATGCCTTGTCAGTTTTGAGTTGGTGTTCCCACCATCCTTCTTTGATATTATGACGCACCTCCTGCTCCACCTAGTCGAAGAGATTTCCATTCTTGGTCCTATATTTCTACACAATATGTTCCCCTTTGAGAGGTTCATGGGAGTATTAAAGAAATATGTTCGTAACCGTGCTAGGCCAAAAGGAAGCATCGTCAAGGGCTATGGAAATGAGGAGGTAATTGAGTTCTGTATTGACTATGTTCCTGACCTTAAGCCGATTGGTATTCCTCAATCGCGGCACGAGGGGAGACTAAGTGGAAAAGGCAAGATCGGAAGGAAATCCACGATATGTATGGACGGTCATTCTATGACTGAAGCACACCACACAGTTCTGCAAAATTCCAGCTTGGTGGCTCCGTACTTCGAGCAACACAAGAATATTTACGCTCGGACAACCAGGGGAAGCCTGAATCCTGGGTTAGAAAGGCCCACATGGAGACTTTCGGCAGTTGGTTGCGAAAACATTTAATGAATGACAATGATGATGTTGGAGATCAGCTGTACATGTTGGCCAAGAAACCATCTTCGACTATAACGATTTTCCAAGGGTACGAGATAAATGGGAATACATTTTACACCATCGCCCAAGATAAAAAGAGCACCAACCAAAACAGTGGTGTCCGCTTTGATGCAGCAACCGAGAATGGGCGAAAGGTCACATATTATGGTTACATAGAGGAGATATGGGAACTTGACTATGGACCCTCCTTTAAGGTCCCTTTGTTCCGGTGCAAATGGTTCAAGCTAACAGGAGGTGGGGTAAAGGTGGACGAGCAATACGGAATGACAATGGTGGATTTCAACAATCTTGGTTACCTTGACGAACCATTCGTCCTTGCCAAAAATGTCGCTCAGGTTTTTTATTTGAAGGACATGAGTAGCAAACCGAGGAAACGGAAAGATAAGAAAACGATCAGTACATCATGCGATGATCCAAGGCGCCACATTGTTCTTTCAGGGAAAAGAAACATCGTGGGAGTGGAGGACAAGACAGACATGTCAGAAGATTATAATATGTTTGGTGAAATTCCGCCTTTCAAAGTGAACACTGACCCAAGCATTAAGTTAAATAATGAGGATGCTCCATGGATACGGCACAATCGTAAGCAAGCAGGGACACAAGGGAAGAATTGATGTGTAATAATTTATTGTACCAAACTTTGTTGAATGGATCATGTGAATTAAAATGTACGATGGCGAATCCGGATGATTTGTATTTGGTCGATGAACTGAATGATGTATCAAACCTTTTGTCAAACGTTCAAGGGATCGATGAACTGAATTTTTTGATATATTATTTGTATTT
>NC_057805.1:497463969-497467040 GCF_018294505.1 Triticum aestivum
AAAGGAAGAAGAAAAGGAAGAAAAGGAAGAAGAAAAGGAAGAAGAAAAGGAAAAAGAAAAGGAAGAAGAAGAAAAGGAAACCCTAAACCCTAAACAAAAACTTCTATGCAAATTAGTGCTAAATAATCTTATTTTTTAATTCCTCCTCCTCTATGTCCCCTTAATCTTATTTTTTAATTCCTTTATACTTAAAGAATTTTTACTACATGCAGGAGTGACATATGGCGGACGATAGAGCCGAGCCGCTTAGGGATCCGGAGGCTGAACGTTATTTAATGGGCATCATCAACAACGAGATTCCTTATTTGCCGGGCTCAGAATATGAGCAAGAAGAGGATGTAGTCTCTTCTTTTCTGAACCTTGACGGTGGAACAGACATTGTCGATGATCAAGAAGGTGAAGGAACGGACATTGTCGACGGAGGTCAACCGTCAACAAACGACGATCTCGAATTGCAAGTAGCAACCACCTCCGGCGAGATATATATATACATTGAGCCTCTCGTGATACAAACTTACTGAAATGTGAATACATATGTATTAACGCGCGCGACTCTCTTTCTTTTTTTAGCCCTCGGCCGGATCGAGTACGACAAAGCGTGGCAAATCCAAGGCGATGAAAACAGGAGAAACATATGCCATTGAGTTTGTCAGTGAAACCGGCAAGCCCCTACAGCACACCTTAAAGTTTATCAACCAATGCGGAGTCGTTGTTAGAGACAACATCCCGATCACCGTCCAGGAATGGAAGGAGCCAAAGAAGGCACGTCTTGGTTTCAGTTTTGTCGACAAGAGAACGAAAAAGGATTGCTGGAGAAAGCTTATGGAACATTTCATTCTACCACCGGAATACAACAAAGTCGATGAATTCGGTAACGAGGTTCCGGGTGGACGTGAGAGGAGGAGGCTAGTTAAAGAGTTCGCTCTTCAGAAGATGGGCGAAGCATTCCAGAACTTCAAGAAAAATTTAACCCGTGACTATGTCAACAAGGGCAAGACTCCGGATTTCAATGGACAACATGAGAAACTGAAAGATGATTGGCCAGAATTTGTGAGGCAAAAGCAATAGGAGCATTTCAAGGAAATATCGAAAAAAAATAAGGATAATGCGAGTAAGAAAAAGTTCCATCATATTATGGGGCCAGGAGGATACCGCCTTTCGGAGCCTAGGTGGCAGAAGATGGAGGAGTACCTGAGGGTGCGAGGAATCCCTCTAGGTACAGAGGGATGGGACCCAAGGGCCAAAAGCTGGTGGTACGGGCATGGGGGATCGCTAGACCCGGAGACAGGAGTGTGTGTTCACCGGCAGAAAAAATTTGCTCCCACCCAAGCCCTTATTGACGCAATGACCCAAGCTCAAGAGGGCTTGATCAAGTTCAACGGAGAGAAAGACGCACTGACAACAGCCCTCGGGAATGATGAACACGGAGGACGTGTACGAGGCAAAGGCAAAGTTCCGTGGAAAGTAGGGTTTTCCCAGGACAATGACCCGTACTGTTACAGAAGCCCTAAGAGAAAGATGGACCGGGATGCAGATCTTATGGCGAAGTTTGCATCGAAACTCCATGAGTTGAAGCAGACCGTGCATGAACTAGTAAAAGAAAAATCGGCTGCAAGGCCGCATGAAGATCATGAAGCGGATCGCGGAAGCCAGCAGCGGAGAAGCAGCGTGGCTTCCACGGATGCCCCGCCTGGTGCTAGTGCACCGATGATCGAGATTCATGCACCGGAGCCTCACTACCCCGTGATGATGGAAAGGAGATGAAAGAATGTGATCTGCATTATCCTGTGGGGAACGTTTCCACGAAGGTAGCTAGCGGCAATGCTTTACCCTGTACACCTGGAGCACTCCACCACAACAACCCCATTGCATATGGCTATGCTCGTGTCATGGTGGAAGACCTAGTCCAAGGGTTTGAGGACCTGGAGATTGACAAAGCTACATCCGAAGGGGAGAGAAGACTTGGAGATGTCAAGTGCCAGATCATTCTATGGAAAAAGAAGTACATAGTGTTTCCAAGCGAGGCGCCAAGGCTAGCAAGTCCACCCCCCTCCGATGGTGGTGGTGGTGGCGGTGGTGGCGGTGGTGGTGGTCGTGGTGGTTCACCTACACCTCCTTCACGCCATTCGACGCCGTCCCCCGATCCACAATCTCCGGCGGGTACGACGCCCCCCAATCCTCCTCCGGCGGGTACGACGCCCCCCAATCCACCTCCGGCTAAGAAGCAGAAGCAGGCGGACAGCAAGGAAACCCGCTCCTGGACTATTAACCCGGACCCTTATGTACCTAAGACCACAAGGGTACCGGAGCCATCACTGAAGCCTCTCCTCCCAAGGCCTTGGGAACTTAGTGAAGCTGAAACCAAATTGGACGCGTCTGCTGATTATGAGAAATGGAAGGCGGATATGAAGGCGATAAAAGAGCCTGAGCCCAAGCAAGTATTCACTGAGAAGCAAAAGAAGTGGGCTAAGGATTTTTTGACGACACCGTCCCAAGCCGAGCTGAATATGCCTGACGACTATGGACATGAACTTCGTAGGCAAGCAAAAATATTGAAGGAGGAGAAAGAAGAAAGTAAAAAAAAGGGAAACAAGTTGACCAGCTCGGGATGCAGAAGAAACAATCGATCCCCCCGCTCATAGTGAAAGCCGGTCCGGAAAAGGACCCCGAGATCATAGCAGCTGCGGCAGCACTTGGATTGACTGTAGCGAGTGCCATGAAACAAGCGTCCGAGATGGGTTTGACTCTTCGTGCCTTCTTAGCCCTTGAGGATGCGCCGGTATGTGAGATAGCATTACAATATGTGCGGAATGGGCCTCTCGTCGAGCCTGCGCGGGAAAAGAGTCTACCACCACAAATGCGAAATCTGCTACGTTGGTACAAGAAATTCATAACATGGCCGACAAAGAATATGTTTATGCGGATGTTACAGAGGAGCATCACACCAAACGGTACTCTGTACAAGTTCATATGAGTGAATTGTTCCAGCTGTTCAATCTGCGCGACCTCGACAAATCTATGCTGAGTTGCTACGTTCTGTAAGTGATTTATTTCTACCTCATCTCGTTCTT
>NC_057805.1:497467139-497472433 GCF_018294505.1 Triticum aestivum
AATAAGAAACATCCATGATGTTGGGTTCATTGACCCACATATCGTTAATGGACATGTGTTACAATATCACCCCGAAGACGTGGAGAAAGACTTGTACAAGTTTCTTAGAAAGCATCAACTCAAAAGTCATATTCTATTTCCTTACCATTTTGGGTGAGTGTTTCTCTCTTGTGCCCATTCTCTTTTGTTTACTCCATGCATGGTATGTCTAATCGATGAGTTATGCATGACTGTGCATGTAACGTGTCCGCAGGTTCCACTGGATTCTGCTAAATATTGAACTTCACACCTCCAGAGTTCTAATCATGGACTCTATGGATTCGGATCCAAAGCGTTGGGCCGACATGAGAAAAATGCTGCAAAAGTAATTATTTTCAATCATTTGAGCTCTATATCGATCGGTCTCTTTCGTTCATTTCCTAATATCAAGTAACTAATAACTCCCTTGTTCATTTAATTTTCTTTGCCCTGTAGGGTTTGGAGACGGTTCTCAGAAGAAATTGTCGCTGAATTCAAACATGAGCTAGATTTTAGAAGGTTAGTTAATGTGGATAAGCAGCCACCGGGGACCAATCTATGTGGATACTATGTTTGTGAGAACATCCGGAGACACACCTCTGAGCGGAAGGCATCGGATAGCGTGCGCAAGGCGACGGATAACTTGCGGAGGAGGCTTAGTCCAGAAGCTCGCTTCCGACCAATTCAAGATGAATTAGCAGGACTTTTCATGAGGGAAGTCATCAATCCTAAAGGAGAACACTATACCGAGGACGAAGAAATTTATATGCATACCCGAGATTGAAACTTGTTCGAAGTTGTATATGGTCATCCATCCTAATTGTGTATGGAAACTTGTTTGAAGTTGTATATGGTCACCCGAGATTGAATATATATTATATATTCCTCTTGAATTCTTCTTGTTTGAAATTTCATATGCATGTATATAGTAGCGTAGAATATGTGTACTGAAACTCTATCAAAATTGAAATGAAACACAAAATAAAATATAAAAGAAATAAAACACTACAAATTAAAAAGAAACCAGGTTTAGGGGGGCTAAAACCCTAAACCTGCGGAGGAGGCCTTTAGTCCCGGTTAGCCACGAGAACCGGGACTAAAGGTCCTCCGCCCCGACGGACCCCTGGCGCCCACGTGGACGGGCCTTTAGTCCCGGTTAGCCACGAGAACCGGGACTAAAGCCTTTAGTCGCGGTTCGTAAAAGGCGCGACTAAAGGGGGGGGGGTCTTTAGTCGCGCATATTTAGTCCCGGTTGCACAGCCGGGACTAAAGGCCTTTTTTCTACCAGTGAGACAAGAACATACAGCAAGGAGAGGTGTCGGATCCCCTCGATGGCGCCTTCAACAAGGAAAATCACACCCAAAGGCATCATTCGCCATCAGCCCAAACCGTAGTTGAGCATGACTTTCGTCAGGGAACCGAGCACCTATGCTGGGACGACGTCTCAAACACACCACCACCAGATCGGAGCAGCAGATGCTACTTGCTGCACCGCACAAAACTAGCCGGAGCACCACCGGCAGCGCAAGCCCAGAGCATCCCGAAGGCACTGCCCAGACCACGCTACCCCAGACCACCATCCCGACAAGGAGCCACCACGCAATCCGCTTGCAAACAGTCGCCGACCGAGCCACCTCCGGGCCTCCGGCCTCCACAGTGCCAGATCCGGCCAGTGAGGCCCGTCAGATCCGGCCGCTCCCAGCCAGAGGCCGCCAGCCGAGGGAGCCCGCGTCCCCCAGCGGCACCCCACGACGGCGACGTGCATGTTCGCGCCGCCCCTGGGCTTCCAGGCAGCCGTGACCGCGCCCAACGGCTCCCACGCGCAACCAAGTGCGCGTGCTCACCAAGTGCTGGACGGGAGTGCGGCCAGGCACCTCCACCGCGTCGTCATGGACGCATATCGTGCGGATCCGGCGCACGGACCACGGATCTAGAGCTCGTAGACCTCCTCTCGACGCGCCGCACCAACAACAGGAAGTGCCCCGCCGCCGCCTTCCTCGGGGCCGGCCAGGCTTCGCCGGCAGGCACCCTCTGGCGGCAGCGAGACGGGTGGGGGAAGGGGAGAACGGTGGCGGCGCTAGGGTTTGTGCCCCCCGTGTCGCCAGAGCGAGGCGACAGGGGGTCGGGCGTTGTGACCCTCAACCCCCCCCGCTTTGATCCTCCCTCATGCACCAACTTTTTGGCTTTTTTCCACACAAAAAACTCAGGAACGTAACGTTCAGTATATATTTATAAACTGGCGCAGCATCTAGACACCAAACACCATATGGTCGAGTTGCTACCATGTTCGCCCGAAACCAGAGGGTCCTATGTTCGATCCTTCCTCGCGCCCCACTTATTGGCTGGTCTTATAAAAACAAAAAACTCAGGAACGTTGTACGGAAATTGTGACTCGACGTAAGAAACTCAGGCTAGACAAAAAAAAGTGAAGAAACAATCTTCCCTTCAATATTAGGTATATGTATATAGATATGACCTGGATGAAAAATGAGTGCCAATCTCATTTTCTCATTTTTACACAGGTCCAAATGGTGGCATTATTGTATGAGCAGTAAAGTATTTGTGCGTTGCATTGTGTCTAGAATAGACTAGTACATATTCATAAACATGGAAAAATCAACATATACTCCCTCCGTTTCTAAATATAAGTATTTTTAAAGATTCTACTAGTATGGACTGCATACAGAGCAAAACGAGTGAACCTACACTCTAAAATATGTCTATATACATCAGTATGTAGTCCAGATTGTAATATCTAAATTAAAGGATTGTATTTAAAACGGAGGGGGTATATCAGAATAAAGATGTCGGATTTCACCCAAAAACTATTCATCTTCTTTGTTTGTATGAGGTGGGGAGTGATGGGCTGATTTGAAGAAACCAAAGGGTTTTCAAAATCCTATTCTTACATAAAGTTCCTGCATAATCTGTACGTGCTGGTGTATTTCGATCGGTAACTAGTACTTTCCTATTTTTTAGCTAACCATCGTCAGAATGAACTAAGTACGTAAAACTTTCTATAGGACCCGCATGTACAAATAGCATTGCCCGAGTGAAATTCGTTGGTGCTCCCGGGAGCGCATACAATTTTGTAGGCAAAAATATTAAACATTTTGCCCTGTGGAAAAAAAAAACACCAAATGTTACGCCAAAATGTCACCCTAAATTTGTTTTTTTACCGGCGAAACACCGCTGCTCCGTTTCGCATGAAAATTTTCATGGATGCTTGCGATGCTAACACGAGCATCTAAAAAAATCAGAACTTTTTAGAAATATTTACTATTTTTTGTTTACTATTCACGTGGGTCCCTTTGTTCCTGGGAACCAAAACGCCATTCGTCTCTATATGTGAAGCATAGTACCATGGCGGAGCCTTCTTTTTGAAAAATACCACAGCTTATTTTTTTTTGCGGGTGTAAAATACCACAGCTTACAACGACCCAGATCCATTATATACTCCAGTATTTTGCGTCCCTGCCCTTTTTAAAATTTTATGTACATCAATCATTAATCCTGCGTCATTCGGCTTGTTTACATCCATCACCATTCCTAATCCTAAGATGAGCAGACGTTTATTTCTCGCTTGGCGTTTTGCAGACATGGAACAACTTGACTTATCTTTCTCGGCTTCTTTCGTTGTTGGTTATACACGTTCCTCTCACCACCCTATTTACGATAACGCACAACCTTGACACGACCGATTCGAGCTAGCCACAACAGGCGGCTTACTCACCCTGTCGGCCCCCTGTGCTCTGTCTTCTTTTCTCTGTCCTGTAAGTGGCTGTGTAGTCTTTCATTATTATTTCTGACAGCGTGTGGGGTGTTTTTTTTAACGTTGGCAGGAGAACTGCCAAATTCGTTGATCAGAAAAAGGTAATACAAGAACACCCTCAAAGGAGGAATGCACCGCTTAAAGACGAGTGCTAAAAAAAAGAAAGAAAAATAGGACTGCTCGGTTTATTGAGGAAAACCGGGCAAAAACCAAGCAACGCCTAGTTAGACTAGGTCTAAAGCATGACAACACATACAAAAGCGCCGGAAAGCCAAAACCCCACAACACACCCGGGCGGGCACTCGAGTGCCTTCGCTGCTACCAAAATGCACACCAACAACCGTCGTCTTGTACCGGGCTGCCACGAGCATATCTACAAACATCGAGGACACCGGAGAGGAACGATATGTCCGAAAGAGCGATACATATGCCGCTCCGATCCCACGAGGCAAGTAGACATAGCTCGGCTGGCGCAACTTGCATGTGAAGGTTGCTCTTGTTGCTCTCACCGTCGACCGAACGACCAGCCGCAAACGGATGCACCACCAAAAGCTCCAAGCTCACCAAAACGCTGCCCGCTCCAGATCCACCACACCACCACTGACCAAGTGCTCCTCACACCAGATTTGCCTCCAAGGCAATGCTTCCAACAAAGTAATGACACCACTGGCGCCACCATTACACACGGTTTTCACCGGGAGACAAGAACATAGAGCAAGGAGAGGTGTCGGATCCCCTCGATGGCGCCTTCAACAAGAAAAATCACACCCAAAGGCATCATTCGCCATCAGCCCAAACCGTAGTTGAGCATGACTTTCGTCAGGGAACCGAGCACCTATGCTGGGACGACGTCTCCAACACACCACCACCAGATCGGAGCAGCAGCTGCTACTTGCTGCACCGCACAAAACTAGCCGGAGCACCACCGGCAGCGCAAGCCCAGAGCATCCCGAAGGCACTGCCCAGACCACGCTACCCCAGACCACCATCCCGACAAGGAGCCACCACGCAATCCGCTTGCAAACAGTCACCGACCGAGCCACCTCCGGGCCTCCGGCCTCCATAGTGCCAGATCCGGCCGGTGAGGCCCGTCAGATCCGAACGCTCCCAGCCAGAGGCCGCCAGCCGAGGGAGCCCGCGTCCCCCAGCGGCACCCCACGACGGCGACGTGCGTGTTCGCGCCGCCCCTGGGCTTCGAGGCTGCGATGACCGCGCCCAACGGCTCGCACGCGCAATCAAGTGCGCGTGCTCACCAAGTGCTGGACGGGAGTGTAGCCAGGCACCTCCACCGCGTCGTCATGGACGCACATCGCGCAGATCCGGCGCACGGACCGCGGATCCAGAGCTCGTAGATCTCCTCTCGACGCGTCGCACCAACAACAGGAAGTGCCCCGCCGCCGCCTTCCTCGGGGCCGGCCAGGCTTCGCCGGCGGGCACCCTCTGGCGGCAGCGAGACGGGTGGGGGAAGGGGAAAACGGTGGCGGCGCTAGGGTTTGTGCCACCC
>NC_057805.1:497473010-497474881 GCF_018294505.1 Triticum aestivum
TTATAAACTGGCGCAGCATCTAGACAGCAAACACCATCTGGTCGATTTGCTACCATGTTCGCCCGAAACCAAAGGGTCCTGTGTTCAATCCTTCCTCGCGCCCCACTTATTGGCTGATCTTATAAAAAGAAAAAACTCAGGAACGTTGTACGGAAATTGTGACTCGACGTAAGAAACTCAGGCTAGACAAAAAAAAGTGAAGAAACAATCTTCCCTTCAATATTAGGTATAGGTATATAGATATGACCTGGATGAAAAATGAGTGCCAATCTCATTTTCTCATTTTTACACAGGTCCAAATGGTGGCATTATTGTATGAGCAGTAAAGTATTTGTGCGTTGCATTGTGTCTAAAATAGACTAGTACATATTCATAAACTTGGAAAAATCAACATATACTCCCTCCGTTTCTAAATATAAGTATTTTTAGAGATTCTACTAGTATGGACTGCATACAGAGCAAAATGAGTGAACCTACACTCTAAAATATGTCTATATACATCAGTATGTAGTCCATATTGAAATATCTAAAAGGGCTTATATTTAGAACGGAGGGGGTACACTAGTAGAAAAGGGGGCTTTTGTCCCGGTTGGTAAGGACCTTTAGTCCCGGTTTTTGAACCGGGACTAAAGGGTCGTTACTAATGCCTCCCCCTTTAGTCCCGGTTCTTACACGAACCGGGACTAAAGGCCGTCCACGTGGACGCAGACTGGAGCTCCACCTTTAGTCCCGGTTGGTGTTACCAACCGGGACTAAAGGAAATTTTATGATATTTTTTTTTGAAATTTTTTTTTGCGAATTTTTTTTATTTTCAAATTTCTGAATTATTTTAACCTCTAATCTCTAATCACCACCCCTCATCATTGCTTAATTTATCCTCTAATCTCTAATCACCCCTCATCATTCCAAATCATCTAACTTCCCGGACGGTCACCCATCCTCTCACTACTCCAGCCTGACGCTTAACTTCCGGGTTCTATTCTCCCTCGTTTCCAAGTCTGCACATGTTGTTTTCCTGACAATAGTAAGATGTCAATCCTATTAACCCTCAGGAATTTAGCTTGAGCATGAAGTGACATATTTCACTGTTTGAGTTTGAAACTATTGTTTTAAAAAACCATAATTATTTAGTAACACTACTATTTCTGGAATAATTAGTTTGACCATTGTTTGACCACAGTTTGACCAGATTTGACCAAAAATCCAAACAACTGAAATAATTATTTAGTAACACTAATATTCTAGAATAATTAGTTTGACCATTGTTTGACCACAGTTTGACCACAATTTGAAATTTTTGAATTTTTTTGCCTCTCCAGATCTTAAAAGCCCCGTATCTTTTTTTGGATGTAACTTTTCGAGTAGATGATTTTTCATATAAAAAACTTTTTCATCCGAGTTCGTATGCAAAAGTTATGCCCATTTAAAGAAATTCCAGAGAGATTTTGCAAATAAAGTCGAAATTCATATTTGTTAATTTTCCCAACAACTAGACCACATATCACATGGGAAACTTATTTTATTTTATTTTTTGACACTTCCATCATTTTCTTTTGTTTTTTCTAAAACTGAAAAGGCGGTGGCGGGGGGTAGAGTCTGAAAATGGGACCTTTAGTACCGGTTCGTGCCATGAACCGGTACTAATGCCTCAAAGCCCATTAGTACCGGTTGGTGGCACCAACCGGGACTAAAGGTCTAACCTTTAGTCCCGGTTGGTGCCACCAACCGGGACTAATGGGCATCGCACCCTTTAGTACCGGTTCGTGGCACCAACCGGGACTAAAGGGCCCAGGTGAACCGGGACTAATGCTTTAGCCACGAACCGGGATAAATGCTCACATTAGTCCCGGTTCGTGACTGAACCGGGACTA
>NC_057805.1:497475180-497498564 GCF_018294505.1 Triticum aestivum
TGCGTGAACAGCGCTGACGCTCTGCTTCGTAAAGCATGTGAACTTCAGCAGCTATACAAAACCGCGGTTGCCTGCCGCGTTGGTTGATTTTTCACAACGCGTAGAGCCCCGAGCACGAGACGGGGGAGGTCGCGACGTCCCAGCTTGTACGTACTCGCCATGACCTCATCGGAGGCAGGGACGACGCAGCTCGCCATGGCTTCACCGCTATCATCGATTGAACCTCAGTTCAAAGGTACGTGGAAAATAACCATGTTGGACAGAGTTCCAATGGCTAAAAAAGTTGACTAAGACATTTAGTAAGTACTCCCTCCGTCCCGAAATAAAAAATCAAGACGCTTATTTTAGGACAGAGGGAGTAACAAATTGGATAATAAATGGAGAGATGCTCCATTAATTAGACGCCAAAAGTGGCTTAAATCCTACTCTCGCGACACCATGACCATGCGACACGCGACGCGATCAGCCGGTATCTTTCAAGAAACGGCCCTCCTGCCTTATCATTACTGCCACTATCATAGTAAATCGGGACTCTTGATCGTGTTCCCGTTGTGGAGTTGCTTTCTTACACAGGATCATGTTGATCGATCGACGGCGACGCTAGTTCACATATCATATGTATAGTCCCTCACTAGTCTTTTTTGAGACGCTCCTGTGTAATTCGACCTGGACATATTTTTTTTGATAAAGGGTGTTTTTATTGACTCGTAACATAGTATCGAGGGATACGATAGCAAAGAGCTAAGTCATATAAGACTAAAGCTCTGCCAAGGTGACGAGGGAAAAAAAACTGAAGCGATAAAAACAACGATCTGAGTTAGGTTGGTGGGAATAATCTGAGTGACTCGCTGTCGAAATAACATTCGTTCTGAAGGTCAGGACATACATGGTTGTTCCCATGGATATTTGGTGTTCAGTATTTTGACATAATCCTTTAGGAAATTTTCCTACTGACCCCACCGAACTTCATTTCATATGAAAATTGTCATTGACTCCAACTCCAATCTGGTTACGGTACTAAACCTCACCCGCAAAAAAAAAATTTAGAATACTAAACCTCCAACTGAGCACAAATTAGTTGTAAAACAGCCTAACCAATCAAAATATATACAAGGGCGTAATTTAAACTTGTCCATTTCCAGCATGTGCAACATGCAACGTCTCTCATGCATGCACATAATAAATGTGCAATATTTCATGGGGTGTAACAATCGAGGAGCCAGCGCACCTAACTAGAGAGAATTAGACTCAAAAAGAAAATAGAGAGAATTAGAGCAAGGCTAATAATATCCAGCAACCATCTACATAGTAAATGTGAGGTAAGCACCCTTATAACCCTGGCCCTTATTATAATTACTTGTAAAAAGTTAGGTGGAATATGGCATTACATTTTTGGATTTTTTTTATACTTGTAGTGGGGGTTAGGTCTCTCACAGTGGATCATCATAGCCTTATATATCACCTCATGCAATGCAAACTAAGAATATTACTGACATGACATAATATTAAACGAGGAAAGAGAGCATACTGGTACCATATCATGATGCCATATATATCATAATAAATTAGGCACTACTATGAGACATACAAAATAATAAATGATGGCATCTAAAATCGCAATCTATGATACTATGCATTGTGGGGATGGTATTATACACTAATATCATATGCATATCATATGCATGATAACAACATATGATGCTCCCCATTGTGGTCAGCCTTGGATTTCTTTGCAATGGCCTTGTAGCTATTACATGTTACTGATTAATGAGAGCATTTTTAATTATATATGGGGGAGAAAATAATAATTTATATCCCAGATATGATTGTACTAAACAACTTGTTCAAATAACTGCACCCAAACATGTAGAGCGATTTTTCTATCATGCATGCTATATAGATAGCATATGTTGATTTGTCGCTCAATGCGTTGGAGATTCATGTGTCAGGATTTTGCTTATGTATATGAATTAACACTAAGATACGCTGCAAAAAAAGAGATGGAACTATATAAAGAATTAATAAGTGGGCTTTCCTTTCGCTGGTACACAATAAAATAGAATTTAAAATCAATAAAAAAATCCAATATAACATTACGTAATGTTTTAGAACAAGACAAACTTCGACAAAACAAGAAGATGTGATACACAGAGCTAGGCAAAGACAGACGGTGGATGTACATGCTAGAAAACCATTTCTCTTCTGCATACATCATATGTGCGTGTCTTATTTTCACATATATCTTTTCATATAACTCAACTAGGGGGTATCCAATAACTATTAAAAAGTAGTATAACGATTCATCTACGTGGTACTCTGAGGAGTGAGAGTACATTCTTAGGTAGTATAGAATCATTTTCGAAACACGCGTGCACACATACACCAATAACACCTACGAACACACACAACCGTTTGAAGAAGACAGCACAAAGACCATACTACCATACTCAGTGGCGGAGCCAGGAAAGAAATGGTGGGTGTGCACACCTAAAGAAATTCTACCTAATCCAAGTGTCATACATACAATAGTTGGCAAAAATATAATACAAATAGCCCAATCAAGTCAGACAACATTATAGTTCCCAAATATTCCAAATTTGCAACGTTGCAAATACAAATAGTCTTACATGAAAGATACACATATGTAGGCATGTAGAAACTATAACACTAAGTAACTCTACGACGTTCCATTGCCATGAAATCTTCAACTATGTCTTCCTCGCTTACTTTCAAGAACACGTCTCGCTCAATGAATGTTACTAAACAGTTGTTCATGAGATCATCACTCATACTATTTCTCAACTTATTTTTCACTAGATTCATCGCCGAAAATACTCTTTCAACACTCGTTGTGGCCACCGGTAAGATCAATACCAATTTGATAAGCATGTAGACCAAATCATAGAGAACATGTTTGTTTGTACCGACAAGCATAACAGAGAGTTCACCAATATTACGCGCAGATCTGAACCTATCATCTTGTCTCATATCATCAATAAAAGTATCAAGTTGGAATTCAAGCCTTACCAAATCCATGCTTGATATGTCCTGGGGGTAGAATTCAGCAAGTTTCATTACCTTGAGTGCATCATAAGAAGCAAATGAATTGGCGGGGTTCAAAGCAGACATGCAAATAAGCAACTCCATATTAACCTCATCAAACCTATTGTCAAGCTCTTGAATGATTTGATCAAGGATACCAAGATATACTTCTCTTCTATAACGATCATCATTTGTTTGCACTTGATAATACCGAGGTGATCTTCCATGAGGCACATAATTATCCTCTGGTGTAGGAACTTCAATGCCATGTTTGTTGCAAAACAATGTCACCTTTGCAAGAAATTCTTCCCAGCCATGAGACCTCATATGTCGCATTTTATTCTTTGCCAAACTAACAAGTGCCATTGCATTAACAATATCTTGATCTCTCTTTTGCAATGACTGAGACAACTCATTAGTGTGGCCAAGAATAACAAGCATCACGTGAAGATTGAAAACAAAGTCATATGACTCCAAGGCAAAAGCCACTGCACGTATTCTTGTCCACTCACCACTTTGTGAAGGATCTTTTCCAATAGTATCAAGTACTTCTAGTATTGTGGGGTACATGGTAATAATGTGCAGAATGGTTCGAAAATGAGAACCCCACCGAGTATCACCGGGTCTAGCTAATCCCATCTCTTGATTTAACCCACTTCCACTTTCAATTTCACCCATTTCAAGTGCTTCCAGAACCTTTTGAGCTCTAACATCTCGAAGCATGTCATGACGCTTGCAAGAAACTCCAACAATATTCAGCAAGTAAGAAACATGATCAAAAAACCATTTACATGGTTCATTTCCCTTTGCCACGGCAATAAGAACCAATTGAAGTTGATGTGCAAAGCAATGAATGTAATAAGCAGAGGGCGAGTCTTTCATGATCAATGTTTTCAACCCTTTAATCTCTCCTTTCATGTTGCTAGCCCCGTCATATCCTTGCCCACGGATTTGAGTAAGAGTCAAATGATGATCGGTAAGCAAAGATTCAATTGCAGCTTTAAGTGACAAGGAAGTTGTGTTGGCAACATGAACAACTCCAAGAAACCTCTCACACCCCTTTCCAACTTTATCAACATAACGTATGCAAATAGCAAGTTGCTCTTTATGAGATGCATCACTAGACTCATCAGCTAGGATTGCATAGTGCTCATCACCAAGATCTTCAATAATTTGTTTTGTAGTTAGCACAGCACAACATTCAATAATTTGTTTTTGTATCATTGGACTAGTCAAGATGCAGTTTCCAGGAGCATTGTGCAAAACAATCTTATCAACTTCTTCATCATTTTCTGCAAGCCATTTTAGAAGTTCAAGAAAGTTCCCCCTATTGCTAGATTCTTCACTCTCATCATGTCCACGAAATGCCAATCCTTGGTTCAAAAGAAACCTCAAGCATCTTAGTGAATAAGTTAGCCTAGCCTTGTAAAGACGCAGATCATGTTTAGACACCCTCACCATGGTATTACAAACTGACGTTTGAGGCGTCACAAATAAATTGTACTTCTCTTGAGCTTGGTTGTGAATGCTACCAATACCGCCCATATGTTTGTCCAGTGCATCAGGTTTGTTCCAATTTCTCCAACCAGTTTTAACAAAGGCATCACCCCTAGGCCCCCCATTAGTTTTCCCTTTGAACAAATAGCACACAAAGCAATATGCTGCTTCCTTTGAGACACTATATTCTAGCCAACTGTACTTTTCAAACCAAACAAAACTAAAGTGTCGATTTTTACCATAGATTTTCCTGACTTGAAAAGCATGTGCATATGGTCGGCATGCAGTTTTTGCAATGTATCTTCTTCGAACACTATCTTGATCATTAAAAGCATACTCTAAAATAGGAGTTCTTTTCCCTGGATCACCTGAAAAGACATGTGCACTTGGCTGTTGGGGTGATGGAAGACTTGGCGTTGCATCTTCAATTTCAACATCGATCTCAGTATCTGTATCCATGTCCGTATCGGAATGGATTGGAGGTGGGGAATTAGGACACCGCACATTTTCAATAACTTCAGTGTGATGTTCAGTAGCAATCTTCCTCGCTTTCTCTTCATGTTTTCGAAAAAGGTCCAGAATGGCACCGTTCCTCTTCATGTTCTGCTATGCAATTATATCAAAATTAAAACATCATTGGTAGCAGCAGCATACCGAATCAGTTCTACACAATATAAGCATCAGCTATTGACCATTGCATATAAACCAGTACAAATAAACGCTGGATTGGGCCACCGGGGCACTGGACATCAACTACTAGCAATTCATAATTCATATACACTAGACTGGGCATCAATTTATTTGGAAGCAGCAAAGCATCAATTTTGGGGGGAAGCTTGGAATCTCACCTTGCTGATTTGTTCAAACGGAGGTTGGGGAAGATGATTTGAGGCCGTCCGGCGAAGTACTAGTCCGGCGGTGCCAGTGGTGAGGGAGACGCAGCTGGAGAGGCGTCCAGCCAGCCGCGAGCACGACAGGATCGATCCAGCCGCAGTCTGCAGGGGAGACGCAGCGGATGCCCCTGTCTCGTCTCTCGCCTGACGACGGCGACTGTGGGCGGGGCGAGCGGCGAGAGGAGGGGAGAGGAGGGGAGCGGCGAGAGGAGGGGAACCAGTGGCCGGAGCTCGGAGGAGAGACGGGTGAGGGCTGAGCCGCTGAGGCGGCGTGGCCAGAGAGGAGACGGGGGCACGGAGCTGCCTTCACACGCGAGAAGAAACCTAGACGGCTGGGGCTGGGCTTTGGACAGTCCTTTGGGCTAAATTAGTACATGGTAGAAAAAAAATTCTTCAAATTCTGGGTGGGCCACGGCCCACCGTGCCTACACGCTGCCTCCGCCACTGGTCCATACTCCCTTTGTATCATAAAAACATGACGTTTTGGACATGGCCTCGGTTTCCAATATCATTTTAATTGTTCAAAGTAGAAATTATGTACAACCTTTTTGTATGTGTGTGTGTGGGGGGGGGCAACCATATGTACAATCTTACCTAAAACAAATTGCTTAGAATATTATATTTTCCCTTTTTTGTTACATATGGTTTTCGTGAAAAGACGGCATTATATTGGAATATATAATATGTCCAAAACGTCGTGTTTTCGTGATACAGAAAATGCATATTTAAGTTGTCACCGATTTAGAAAATCATTTCATAAATAAAGATTTAGAAAATCATGTACTCCCTCGGTCTCAAAATGTAAGACATAGCTGACATGCAATTAGTCTCCTACACACCTGATCCCTGAAACAGAGATGAAATTACGCCTCAATCAGCAAGCGTGAATGAGCGCGTGTGCACGTGCGTGCGCTACTGTAGAGATGCACTTACGCTGGACTTCTTGCAATAGAGAGTTAATTGCACAAAACCACCACATTTAGGACATCGTTTGCAGAAAACCATGAGGTTATCAATTTCTTGCAAAAAACACCGTACATTCAGTAAACTGTTTGTAAAAAGCACTGATCGAATGATTTAGGTCGTTTGATCACTTTTTGACAAGTGGAGCCGAATTGTCGGGAGCTGACTTAGCAAAACATTTACATATACACCCTTAGATCTTAAAACTAAAAGCAATCAACCCCTTCTCCCTCCCTCGCGGACAGAAGCTCCCGTGCAGCGTCCACGGCGTGGACTTCGCGGAGGCAGCCGCCGGGAGCTCTGCCTTCAAGCCACGGCGGCGCCGGCCGGGATGCCGTGGCCGCGCCTCGGCCGTCTGCCGGAGATGCCCAGCGCCGCTCGACGCCGTGGATGGGGGCCAACCTCCATGCGCGTTCCTAGGGTCATCTGTTGTGTTGGAGGAGCTCGCTCCCGTGGATGCACGCGCCCAGGTGCCACCGGAGACTCGTCGGATGTGACGCAGCTGCGAGTTCGTCGGCTGCTCGTGGGCAGGGGCGAGGCACTTCGAGCACGTCGGCACCCCCGTGGAAAGGGAGGCGCCGGCGGCGAGGTCCGCGTGGATTGGGGTGGCAGATGCTCGGCGGATCGATCGATCCACTCGATCTCTGGAGCTTGGCGGCCGGACTTGAAGCGGATACGAAGGCAGGCGGCGTAGGGGCGACTAAGGACGCCCGGATCCGATTGATGGAGGCGGTTGGCGGAGCTCCGGCCCCGGCGGGGGTCCTTGGATGTGGCCATGAGCAAGGAACCACCGGGAACAAGCTCCTCTGTACACGCCGGCCATGAGCTCGTACAGGTGGTTGGTGGCTCCCGTGTACACGGGTGAAGGAGAAGATAACCTTATCCTTTGAATATTTTACTTTTTCATCCATCACGTTTCTCTTATTTACGGGAAAGCCCCGCTGTTCGTGTTTTTTTTACCAAATCAGCTTCTTATATCGGGCCCCATGTCAGAAAGCGATCAAACCAGCTAAATCCCGTATTAGTGCCTTTTGCAAAAGGTTTACTGAATACGCGGTGGTTTTTGCAAAAAATTAATGACCTCATGGTCTTCTGAAAGCGATGCCGCAAATGTGGTGGTCTTGTGCAATTAACTCTGCAATAGAGGATGGCGTCATGGACGTCCGTGTCGGCCTTGCCGTGGTATGCGACGCTCGACGTGGCCCCGCGCGCCGGGCTCGCCGCCAACGTGAACCTGCTGCCGTGCCTCCGCGCGATCGCCCTGACCTTCCGGTACAGTGGCATCACGAACCGCAGCACCTTCCAGGGCGACGACGACGCCGCGCGGCGCCTCCCGGCACACAACGTTGTCGGCCGCGGCCTTGCGTGCTTGCTGGCCGCGGTGGAGCACGGGCTCCGCGGGACTGGCGTGCTCGGCGACGAGAAGGCCGAGGAGCACGGCGCGCCCATGACGTCCGCAGGGTGATCTTCCGCGCAGGAGCCGCCTCCGGGCTCGCAGGGGAGGAGGCGACCGTCGTGAAAGATCCGGCTCGCGCTGGTCTGCAGCATGGGAGACGGCAGGGCATCGTCTACTACCGGTGGGTGCAGGTCGAAATCGAAGTCACTCGTCGCCGGGCTGCTTAAGAAGATGGAGAAGAGATCGTCGGGGTACAAGTCGACGAAGGAGGGCGACGTTGAGATTCGGTAGGAATGACCGAGGCTGTGGACGAGGCGGCCGCAGGACTCGTCGAAGAAGAAGCTGTCGTACTCGGCGAGGTGCGGCAACGACCTGCTGCTGGCATCCATGCGCTGTGCGTAGGAGCGTGACGAGTGGGCGGGTGTGGTGGTGCAGGATCGGATGCATGATGCATCGAGCTGAGCACGGGCATGACACGCATATATGGGCGGCGCAGCGCGCAGGTTGGCCTCGTGTCGTTTGGTGCAAATGTCCACGTTACCCCTACCTTTTCCGCGCGCTCTCTCCATCTCTTCAACGTTTTTTTCTCTCGCTTCGTCAAGCTCTTCACGGCCCAACACTGTACTGTGTTCTTTCCATTCCAGCCAACCTCGTTCTGTGCCGACTGGGTGGATACCACAGGAAGTTCTCGGAGAAAAAAAAAAGGGTCTGTCTACGTATCAGTCGACTGAGACTTCGCGAAGTCTCAGTCGGCTGATGTCACCCATGCAGATTAGGCCTGTTGACCAGCTCTCCCTCTCCTGGACTGTATCCGACCTGGCTTCTGGGCTTTTTTCTTTATTTTCCTGTTTGTTTGTTTGTTTTGGCTGGGCTTTCTTAATTTGTTTGTTCTGATTGGGTCAGGCTGGCCTATGAAAATATTTTTTACCAACACATGTGAAAAAAGCTATTGGACAAACAAAAAGGAACAAAATAAAGCCCAGCAGATAGAGACAAGAAACTGTATGCTAAATTGAACGGTGCTGTCCATGGTTCATGGAGTTGATCACAGGAACTTATGGATGTTTTTTCAGCAAGTCAACTAGCAACTTACATAGACACCAAGTAGCTAGTTAACAAAATTCATGCATTAGCTATTTTAAAACTACAGCAAAAAGCATGGAGACAATGCAACACAACAAGTTAAAGATCATGTTTTTCCTAGTTAACGTCTTGTATCAACTACTAAA
The DNA here is from genome assembly GCF_018294505.1 of Triticum aestivum. NCBI lineage: Eukaryota > Viridiplantae > Streptophyta > Magnoliopsida > Poales > Poaceae > Triticum > Triticum aestivum. The sequence goes on from NC_057805.1 coordinate 497,484,201, forward strand.
ACTCTAGAAAAAATATGAATATATTTAGAGGTTACAAACCAGTGTAGGCAAGCCCTCCGACACTTCCGTGTACGTGATTTCTACATGATATCCTCCCTCTTCTGACTCTATATCTTCAACACACTGCTCTTTGCCTTTTGCATTTCTTTTGCTCAGGTGTCAGTGTCTGTGCACCGTTGTATTCATAAATGTATAGGATACATTAGTGTTGAAAACAAGTTAAAAATAGAGGGGGTAGGAGAAAGTATGACAAAGAAGAAGTTAAAATCGTGGCACTAGCTAGAAGAGAATTTCTACTACTAGTTTGTAAATCAGCATATCATGCCCGCCTGGTGCACTAGCGACACTATCTCTGAGATTGAACACATGCGCATTTAAAAAAATCTGAACAGAAAAAAACAATCTGAACATATATCCAGCAGCTACTAGTTGTGATCCCTGTTATGAAAAACATTCATCCCAACACACACACGCGTGCAAAGCACAGGATTGGCTAGCCAGCTTTTACAAATGATTTGATGTTTGTTATCTCAAGCAGGGCATTGCCAAGCCTACAAAAAATCTGGCTAGCATAACAAAGACACCATCGTTGTCATTATAGTAAACAAAAACTGAACCTGGAACAGGCATACACATTGTCTCGACTCTACTTCAGGAATATACAAACTTTAGTGATTGCTTGAGTTAAAAAAAACAAGACAAAAAATATATAATCATTCCCCTGGGATCCCACAATGTCATCGCCTCTCAAACATCTCCCAAATCATGTCCACCCCTCCCCACTCCCCCAAGCAACTGATCTGCTGCTAGTATTTGAAAATGTAAGCATGCATCGACGCACAGCGAAAAAAGTCACCAAAAATTACAGCCCCCGTCAGCACACATGACATCACATCCATGTTGACTGCAGAAAAAAAGAGGACTTAGTGCTACTGTAGTTAGCAAGTGTCCGTTTGAAAAAAGAGTGTTGTGGAAGCACATAAGGTTGATGCCAAGTTAAACTGAAGCAATACACACCATGCAGATATATTTTGGTCCATTTTCATTCTTTAAACAAAAGCCTGCCTACCAAATACCACTGCTAACAATCCCTCTAATTCAGCTACAAACTCAACAAGACTATTCCTGCAAAAACTAGTACACGGATTCAGAGAACTAAAAAAATGACAAACAAACACACATTCAGGTTAACTCAGGTGAAAAGAACTCTCTGCAAAATCCAGCTTCACCGGGGACCTCTCGACCTAAAAATAATCAAAAGAGGAACTATCTGTACTTAATGAACCCATCTCTAGCAGTACACTTGCAATTAGGATATTGGGAAAACAAAATCAAAACGAAAGTAAGGTGCAGATCCAAAAAAACAATGCGTGAGCTTACTCTGAATAAACATCATGTGCTTACACGCGTCAGGTTTTGGATGGATTTGAAATTTGAAATCAAAAGCTAGTCTCACCTCTAGCTGCTTAGGTTAGTACAACAATGGTCTCACCTTTTTTGCATGACTAATGTCGGACATGCAACTGTCCCCCTTCTCCTCGTCGCCCCCTCCTCCCGACAAAACAAAGGCGAGTTGCAACCAGGTTAGAAAACATGCAGATGCGGTTGGGGGCGTCGCTTGCAGTTACATGGCTAGCGTCAGACATGTAACTGCCCCCATCTCCTTGCCGCCCCTCTGACAAAACAATACCTAGTCGCAGCCATGTTGGAAGACATGCAATTGCAATCGGGGGTGACGCTTGCAGTTGCATAACTAGTGTCGGACATGCAACTATCCCTCCTCTCACCGTCGTCCCCTCCAACAAAACCCAGTTGCAACCATGTTGGAAGACATGTAGTTGCAGTCGAGAGGCGACACTTGCAGTTGCATGCTAGTGTCAGAGATGCAACTTACACATTCCATCAAAACAAAAAGGCCAGTTGCGACCACATTGGAAGGCATGCAACTTGCAGTTGCATAACTAGTGTCGGACATGCAACCATCCCTCCTCTCACCATCGTCCCCTCCAACAAAACCCAGTTGCAACCATGTTGGAAGACATGTAATTGCAGTTGAGAGGCGACACTTGCAGTTGCATGCTAGTGTCAGAGATGCAACTTACACATTCCATCAAAACAAAAAGGCCAGTTGACCACATTGGAAGGCATGCAGTTGCAGTCCGGGGTTGACAATTGCAGTTGGATGCCTAGAATCGAACATGCAACTCCCACTTTCCCACAAAACAAAAAGACCAGTTGCGATCACGTTGGAGAGTTGCGGCCGGGGGTAACAGTTGCAGTTGCATGCCTATTACTAGACATGCAACTACCCCCCCCCCCCCAACTTGGAACTACCTCACCGACCGCCGCCCTCCGACAAAAACACAAGGCCAGTTGTGGTCGGTAGGGAGACATGCAAATGCAGTTGGGGCGACACTTGCAGTTGCAAGCCTACTGTCGGCATGCAATTGCAACCATGTTGGAAGGCATGCATTTGCAGTCGGGCTGACAATTGCTATTGCATGCCTACATGCAACTCCCACCTCCCCACAAACAAAAAGGACCAGTTGCAACCACGTTGCAAGGCATGCAGTAGCAGTCCATGGTGGCAATTGCAATTGGATGCCTAGAATCGTACATGCAACTCCCACCATCCAGTAATACAAAAAGACTAGTTGCGACCATGTTGGGAGAGTTGCAGTCGGAGGTAATGTTGTAGTTGCATGCTTAGTACTCGAAACACAAGACTAGTTATGGTCAGTAGGGAGACATGCAAATGCAGTTGGGGGTGACACCTACAGTTGCAAGCCTACTGTTGAACATGCAGTTGCAACCATGTTGGAAAGCATGTAGTTGCATGTGTAATATTGGACATGCAACTCCCACCTTCCAACAAAACAAAACGACCAGTTGCAACCATGTTGGAAGGAATGCAGTTGCAGTCCGGTGGTGACAGTTGCAATTGCATGCCTAGTATCAGACTTGCAACTCCCACCTTCCCACAAACAAATAGACCAGTGGCGACCATGTTGGGAGATTTTAGGTGCAATCGGGGGTGACAGTTGCAGTTGCATGCCTAGTACTAGACTTGCAACTACCTCACCCCCGCCGCCCTCCAACAAAAACGCAAGGCCGGTTCGGGTTGGTAGGGAGACATGCAAATGCAGTTGGGGGCAACACTTGCCGTTGAAAGCCTACTGTCGGACATGAAGTTGCAAACATGTTGGAAGGCATGCAAATGCGGGGTGGGGGTGACAATTGCAGTTGCATGCCTAGTATCAGACATGCAACTCCCACCTTCCAACAAAACAAAAGGACTAGTTGCGACCACTTTGAAAGGCATGCAGTTCGTAGTCGGGGGTGACGACTACAGTTGCATGCCTAGTATGACACATGCAACTCCCACTTTCCAACAAAACAAAAAGACTAGTTGCAACAACATTAGCAGTGGTGCAATTGCAGTTGCGGGTGACTGTTGCAGTTGCATGCCTAACACTGCACTTGCAATTACCCCCTCCCTCGACTTGCAACTTCCTCACCTCCCCTCTCTCTTTCCCCCTCCAACAGAAACACAAAGCCAGTTGCAGTCGGTAGGGAGACATGCAGTAATAGTTGGGCGCGACACCTATAGTTGCAAGCTACTATCGGACATGCGGTTGCAGTCATGGGTGACAGTTGCATGCCTAGTACCGGACATGCAACTCCCCCCCCACTTGCAACTACGTCACCCCCTCTCTCTCCTCCGCCGCCCTACGACAAAAACACAGACATGCAATTACAGTTGGGCGTGAGACTTGTAGTTGCAAGCCAACTAACGAAATGCGGTTGTAGTTGGTGGTCACAGTTGTAGTTGCATGCCCAGTATCGGTCATGCAATTCCCCAAAAAAACTCGTTGCATCCCTTGTTGGAAGGCATGCAATTGCAGTTGGGGTGTGACCGTTGCAAGTGCATGCCTACTACTGGACATGCAAATGCCCTCCCCCTCGGACTTCCAACTACCCCACCCCTCACCCTATGACAAGAAAGCCCTGGGAAAATACAACAAAACCCTACAAAAGCCCCTAGCTGTGGGTCGAGGGTTGAGTTGGCATTGGGTCGGGCCCCTAGGGGTGCAAGTGCAACTACAAAATCCCGAGGAAAAGCTCCCGGGTTGTGAGTCAAGCGTTGACTAGCAACTTGGGCACCTACAAAATCCTAGGAAAAAGCTCCCAGGATGTGAGTCAAAAGGTTGACTTGCAACTCAGGCTACTACAGAAAATGTATGAAAAAGCCCCTAGTTGCGAGTCGAGGGATGACTTGCAAATTGGGGGCAACTACAAAAACCTATGAAAAAATTCCTAGTTGTGAGTAAAGGGTTGACTTGCAACTAGGGCAGTTACAAAACCTATGAAAAAGCCTCCCTAGGAGCATCTCGATACTTGACATGCAACTAGGTCGGGGGCCTGGGGTGCAACTACAAAAGCCTACGAAAAAGCCTCAATTGTGAGTCAAGGGTTGACTTCCAACTGCCCCTCCCCCTACAAACTATGAAAAAAGCCTAGTTGAGTGCCAATAGTTGACATGCAACTGGGAGCAGGGTCCCAGGGTGCAACTACAAAACTACGAAAAAGCCCCCAATTAAGAGTCGAGGGTTGACTTGTAAGACAAATATGAGTGTTCTATCAAACTATCATTCCTAAAAAAACCTCTCCAGGAAAAAAGAATATAAAATGTGTATTATAACAAAAAATAGTAAAAAATATAACAAAAACAAGTAAAACAATTTCAGATTTTTACTTGAAGTATACCGAAAACAAAAAAAAGCTGAAAATTGGAAAACATGTACATCCATACTTGAAAAAATGCAGTTCAGAGTTACAAAAACTAAAAACCCTACAAAAAGCTTATAGTTCAGATTTGAATTATGTATTTGGTTTGCCACAAACGTCACCTTCGCTCCCATCATGTTGTTGAAACGGACCCTTTCATTGCATGGCACAACCTATTTTGGTTGAACACAAAAAAGCAAAGAACAAAAGTTAGGAGTGGTCTCATGACAAAGACTAATATAAAAAGAAACAAAGGATAAAAAATGAGAAAATATATTAAAAAAATAAGCTAGTGAGTTACCCTGCGTTTTTGAAGTGCTCCCATACATACATGCTGAAACCGCTTCCCTCACTCTCATAGTTGCAATGGTTCAAACAAACTCCACAAGCCATCTCCTGTGCGCATAAAAAAAAGCAAAAAAGAAAATAATTAAATGGGTAACTCACTAACAGCACAAATATGAAAAAGTAAAAAACTGGATTCAGAAAAGCATAACTAGAAAATGAATGATTGCAAAATATCTGGATTTCAGCATTTATTCCTGTATGTTTATGACTGTGGTGTGAACCCAAATCCTGCTTACCAGATGCTAAGCGCCATTATTTATACACAACAAAAAAGAACTACTGCTGCCCCTAATTAATCTAATATAGCAGTGGTGACAAACTACTAGGGGCATGTGCCAGCAAATATCCCCGCTGTGTCGGCACTCAGCAGAAACAACAGCAAGATCAAGTTGTCAAAAAAAATGACTAGTAGAGGTTATATCCTAACAAAAGGTCAACTTAGGCACCCTAAAAACACATGCTCCTCCTGTATAGAAGCATGGAAGAACTAGCTTAATTAATATTTGTTCTCCTGCAAACGAAGTCTCCATGATTTAGTGACTCTCAAAAAGTCATAGCATAAAAATAGCAGTACTGGCAGTACTTTTGCTCAATACTATTCCAGATCTTCTCGGCCAAAGATCCTAATTAATCTCTAAGTACCTACAAAGCAAAAAAATGATTAGTAGTACTCGTAGTACTAGTTCTGGTCCTACACATGTATAGATCAATCAGGTCAGCTCTAGTGCTGTTGAGCTTTTGCACCTGCACAAAACTGTAAAAAACCAGTACCACACCAGAAAAATGGGTTTCAGTACAAATCTGAAAATTTAAAAATCAACATGCCGCTGCTAGTGATGGGTTCAGTAATCATTATCTTGATTCCACCGAAAAAATTAGAGCATGGTACTGATTCTAGGGTTCAGCAAAATCTGAAAAACAAAAAAAATGCTACTGCTAGAAAATACGTTCAGTAATCATTCTCTTTGACTCCTTAGAAAGATTTGAACATGCTACTGATTAATAGGGTTTCAGAAAAAATCTGAAAAAACAAAAAAATACAAGCCCACTCCTAGTGATAGGTTCAGTAATAATCTCTTGTTTCCAGAGAATGGTTTCAAAACAAGCTACTGATTAATAGGGTTTCAGCAAAATCTGAAAAAAAAAACATGTCACTCCTAGTGATAGGTTCAGTATTAATCCTCTTGTTTCCAGAGAATGATTTCAACATGCTACTGATTGCACAAGGGTTTCGGCAATCTGAAAAAAAACAAACAAAAATGGACGCACTACATACCACTGCTTGAAGAAAAAGGACACGAAAAAAGGACTAAATCTGGGAGGGATTCCATGCTTCAAGCTACTAATCTAGACTTGATCCAAACAAAAAATGGAACCCAATCCCCTCAGATCTGAAGCAGAGCGCCAACAAATAAACAAAAAAATTGGAGGAAAGAGGGTAACACTTACTCCACTAGCAGCATCGCCCAGGCTCTCACTGGCCGTTCAAGAGCAAAGGCGATTTCTTTCGTTCCACCGCAGAGATCTTTGGCTTTTTGACAGAGAAAGAACAGAGAGATAGACGAAGAAATGGACTGATTTGGCCACGGGGTGCTCTCGGCCGCCGCTTCCCATTCCATTTCTTTACTGCGGCCAAAAAAACAAGACAGTAAAAAAAAGAACAAACAAACAAAAAGGCCCACCCCGAGCACCTGTCCAGCCCACAAAAGGCAAGCACGATGACGCTCCGACTAAAAAAAAAGAAAAACGGGCCGGTCGGCGCTTTATATAGGCCGAAACATAGGACAAAGCACCGAACACGAATCTTGGAACAACCAAAGCATCCAATGGCTAGCTCGTCGACTGAGACTTCACTGAGATTTAGCAGTTCCGAAAAAAATGGTAGATCCACTATAGATGAAGGGAGCGTGAAAACCACAATCCTACATCTACGAATAGACTACGAAGGCTTACGTAATCTTTGGCCCCTCTTATTTTCAAGGAGGGTGGGCCCCAGCTGTTAATCCTGGCCCAATCAATGACCTCCACATCATATTTTACGTAAAAGCTTCTTAGTAGGTGTACCATATTTTATGGAACCTTCCAACTAATTTACGTACGTGTAGCAAAGCCCAAGGAAGCGTGGGTAGCTTCAGATTTCTGGTATGTTTCAGCCCATATGTAAATTCCGTCTGCAAATAAACCACAGTCTGACTAGAATAAAACCTTTACAAAGTGATTCACAATTTTGGCAAGACTTACTACGTGAAAAAACATTTCTTCACGCAACCGCCAATGTGGAGGCCGTGTTTGCGCGGCAGGGATGCCGGCTTGTCCATCACCTGCCGGAGTGGGGATGTCGCCTCCCGCTTAATGTGGACCCACGGCGGGGATGGTGGCTCCTCCTTCACGCGCGTCGGCGATGATGGTGTCGGGCCCATCTGATGGACGAATTCTTCGTCCGTTAGAGCCGCGGACGAGAGGAGACGGGGCCGCTGCTACGGCTAGTCCTCCTCATCGTCGGAGGAGATGGCTATCTCCTCCTTGCCGGAGGAGCTTGCCGCCGTGGATGTAGATGGTCCCGGTGAGCGAGGGTGACGACGCCACGATCCGCCTCAAGAGGAAACTCCACCGGCGCGGAGAACTAGGACTTCGCCCTCGCTGCTAAGCTCGAAAGGAGGAAGGGCTCAGCGAGGGGGAGGAGGACGGTGCGGTGCTCGGTAAGGGGAGTGCGGATACGTTCGTCGCCTGTACAGGGCTTAAATAGCGCAGACAGGCCAGGCAGAGGGGCGGTCAACCCACTTCAATGCGGACGGAGTTAGTTTCTCGGAACGAGGCGTCGGCGTTGAAGCGGCGACGCCCGAGTGGTCGCGTCTACTTTGACCGCCTTCCCGTCCGATCAAATCACGGGCATCAATGTCGGTCACCGATGCTTTGGGCCAGCATGAAGGCAGCGCGGCAAACGACGCGGCGTGTAGGATGAAAAGCGCGGGAGGGCAGATGAGGGATTTGGATGGGCCAAGGCGGCTCAGACGTGGACTTGAGAGCAGTCCGGACGCTCACAAAGCCCCACGTTTGTCTGCGGTTGCGGGAGAAAACACGTCCATACGGATCGACAGACCGATATAGGCTCACCATAGATTGTTTACTCGGTCCTGTCAGTGCTGCCCGAAGCATGCATGCGGATGATTTGCGAGTCGGCGTTGAAGATGCCCATAAAATCGATTCGAGCCGCACACACGTTCTTCGTCATACACGTTCCTCTCACCACCCTGTTTTACGAATAACGCACAGGTTTTTTTTTCATCCGACGAACCAACCGGGGCATAGGTGTCACAGCTCACCCTGACGCGATTGATTCGAGCTAGCCACGGCACGCGACGACAGCCTCCTCATTCACCCTGTCGGCCCCCCCTGTGCTCTTCTTTTTTCTCTTTTAATGACTGTAATCGCCGTGTACTAACTATTTTGGCAACACGTAGAGTGTAGAGTGTTGTTTGGCTTCCGCCTTCCGGAGAAGCTGTTGTGTTATATATGAACGACGCTGCTGGGCTGTTTCGTAAGCATGTTCTCTCCTCTCTCTTTTTTGAAAGTCTCGGCGTACACTACATGTATTCATACGAGTAAGGGTACAGAACAGCGGCGCATACAGGCAGCAAAATACTATAGACTGCCACTCTCCAAACAGAGCCGACGAAATCCTCTGCCATCGCCGGAAGAGGAGAACATCGGCAGTCAAAACGAACCAAGGAGCTGAAGACACCCCTTGCCTAACGGTGTTGACGAACCGCAGCAACCACCAGGCCCAGCGTCAGCGACCTGGATCTTCAGCGATGGAGAACATCGGTCTGAGGCGAAACCGAAAGCAGGTATGCTCCCCGAGCATCTTCAGCCCCGCATCCGGGGACGAGGCCTTACCGCCTAGCAGGAGGCGGCCGGATCCATCAACCTCTTCCACAAGAACGAAGCAGCCATCACCCCATCCTCCCGGAGCAGACCACCTCCGACGCCGCGCTGAAACGCACCACCGAAACGAAGCTGCTCCATACGGCTGTCCTCCACAAGCCCCCCACCGACGCCGGCGAAGCCTCCGGCGAGAAGGAGCAAGGGCTGGGGAACTTTAATCCCTACTAAATCCGCCGACCACCGCGCCACCAAGAGGTCGACGAAGGGACCAAATATCCACAAAAGGAAACCGAAATCCCTACCGCCGACAAGGAGCCGGGGTCCGCCATCCCTCCCGGAGCCATAGTTCTTGATTCTTCACGACGTGCATTTAGTAAACTCCGTGATTTGGTTGACTAAGGGCATCTCGGAAGCGGATATTTAAACCGCCCACAATGCACGGTCCGGACCACGGAAACCATCCAACGCGGGCTATATCGGTCCGTCGAGCGATTCAAACATTTTTTTTTAGCAAACATGAGACAAAGTGTGGGAGAGGGTTTTGCGTAAGTCTTGACAGCATACACGTAGGGTTCCGACACCCCGGACCCATCCAAAACCCCTCACTGACCCCGCGACTCCATCCTCCCACTTTCGCTCCTCAGTTTTTCTCTCTTGCCTTCGCCGCCGCTCCACCACCCCGACCGCCATGCCGCACCCCTGTCGGAACTCGACGAGGCCGTCACATCCAAAGGTACACCCGGGGTCTGCCCCGCTTCTCCGCCGCGGACGTTCCACACCTCTCCTCAGGCCGCCGCTCAGGTACCATCCGCTCCTACGATGCTCACCTTGCCCAGCTGTTCTGCAGGCGCTTTGCAGTGATTCGTCGACCCGCAAAACTGTGGGATCCGGAAACCTTGTGGGAGGTGATGACCTGTTGTGTGATCATGCACAATATGATCGTGAAGGATGAGGGTGAGGATGCTGCCGCGGGTCTTGAATTTGAAAACATGGGTGATCCATCGAACTTCCCGACCAAAATCCGGCCACATTTGAAAAGTTTGTTCAAATGCATCAACAAATTTGGCATCGAGCAACTGAAAAAAGATCTGATTAAGCATCTGTGAACAGTCAAGGGGGACAACAATGTTGGAATGTTATATCTGAACTTTTTTCCATCTTTGCATTGATTGCGATTCTTTCTACTATTCGATTGGAATAGTTTTATTACTTCAATGAAATCCAAAAAAATTCAAAAAGGAAATAAAAGACTATTTCGATTCCTATATAACTCTTATGTATCAGAATATGAATTTTTTGGTTGTTTCTTCGTAAACAATCTTCTTGCTTACCATTAGCATCTTCTGGAACTTTATCCTGACCAATTGCAAGAATGGGGTTCATAGAATTATTACCGCTGCATTTGAACATTTCAACTATTTTAGACCATATATGCTGCTATTTGAACATCCGTACTTTTAAAAAGTTGGAGTCGGATGTATGCGGGCAGTGTGGGATGGCCAGCTCGTGCATCAGTGTCTGCGGACTTATCCCCCAGTCCGTGGACGGATGCCGGAGCAAATTTGTGGGTCAGCATTGAAGATGCCCTAAGGAGTTAATTTGAGCTTATGGGTACGTATGTGGGTATAAATAGGACTCTACAATGTTGAACAGAGTTCCAATTGCTAAGAAAAGTTGAGTAAGACATTTAGTACTTGAGATGTTATTCGTACATTGATACTCTATTCGTTTAAATAAATGGTTAATGTTATTCGTTACTTTATCCATTTAAATAAATGGTTGTGTACATCATTTGATGCACAGGTACCTCTTTTTCTGGAAAAAAGAGGGAGATGCTCCATTGGACGCCAAAAGCCAGATCGTACTCTCGCCGCGCCGGGACCATGCGACACGCATTCAGCCGGTATCTTTCAGGAAACGGCCATCCTGCCTTCTCGTCACTGCTACTATCAGCTGTAAGTCGGGGATTCTCAATCGCGTACCCTTCATAGAGTTGCTTTCTTACACAGGATCATGCTGATCGGCTGATGGCGACCCAACTTCTCATATCATATGTACAGTCCTTGCTGCTCCTTTTTGAGACATTCCTGTGTAATTCCACCTGAACATGTAATTAGTCATCTTTTCCATGTAACAACGGATGAGCCAGCGCACCTAATTAGAGAGAATTATACTCAAAAAGAATATAGAGAGAATTAGAGCAGGGCTAATAATAGATCCAGCAACCAGCTATATTAGACTGTCATGTCATTAAAAGGCAGCATTATTAATAAATCACTCACTCATATAATATGGTTGACAATAATGTTGGTTATTGGGTTAGTTATTTTTTTCAATTTTCTCTCTCTTTCTCTTGTTACCCTTTTTACCTACGACCACGTGTAGAGATTAGCTCTCCTATGACAGCCCACTCTTTTCCTTTACTTTGACCCTCTCCTTCACATAGCGAACGTGTCATGTAAGCAGCCTTATAGCCCCTTATTATAATTACTCGTGAAGAGTCGGGTGGAATATAGCCTTAATTTTTCAGATTTTTCTGAACCCTAGTTTTTGGAATTTTCAAACTTGCAATGGGGGTTAGGTCTCTCTCAGTTGGTCATCATAACCTAATATATCATCTCATTCAATGCCAACTAAGAATATGTGGAAAGAGAGCATACTGGTATCATATCATGATACTATATATCATAATAAATGAAGTGCTAATATGATAGCATCTAAAATACCAATATATGATGTTGTGCAGTGTGGAGATGGTATTATACACTAATATCATATGTGTGATAACTGTGTATGTCACTCCCCATTGTGGCCAACCTTAGATTTCTTTGCAACGTCCTTGTAGCTAATACATGTTACTAATTCATGAGAGCATTTCTTATTATATACTCCATCCGTCCCTAAGTGTCTCAACTTTAGTACAACTTTGTACTAAAGTTAGTACAAAATTGAGAAATTTATTTTGGGACCGAGAAAGTATATGGAAGAAAAAAAGAATTTCAGATCCCATCTATGATTGTAGTAAACAGCTCGTTCAAACAACGGTAGCCAAGCATGTATACATAGAGCAATTTTTCTACCATGCAAGCTATATAGATAGAGTGTGTTGATTCGCCGCTCAATGTGTTGGAGATTGTCTGTCTGGATTTTTCTTATATATGAATAAACATTAAGATACAATGGGAAAATAACAAAAGAGATGGAACTATATAAATTTTTAATAAGTGCGCTCTCTTTTCTGGTACATAATAAAATACTCCCTCTGTAAAGAAATATAAGAACGTTTAGATCACTACTTTAGTGTTCTAAACGCTCTTATATTTCCTTACTGAGGAAGTAGAATCTAAAATAAAATAGTGTAATGTTTTAGAACAAGACAAACGTCAACAAAACAAGGTGTGATACAAAGAGCTAGGTGATGACAGCCGGTGGATGTACATGCTAGAAAACTGTGTTCTCATCTGCATACATCATATATACCGTATCTTATTGTCACATATATCTTTTTCATAGAATTAGTAGGGGTATCCAGTAATTGTTAATAATAATAATAATAATACATTTGATTCATCTATGTGGTACTGTGCGGAGTGGGAGTACATACTCACATACACACACAACCATTAAAAGAACACAACACAAAGACCATACCATACTCTTCCTTCGTACAACAAAAACATGACGTTTCGAATATGGCTTCATTCAAAATTTACAGAAGCATGCAAGCCCTTTATTGCTGCCTTTCTGGCATCTATATATCCCCTAAGTTTTTACAACTATAAGTTACAGGCCTTCTATTTCTCTCGTTAACCCTACCCAAACTCTGGTAGTTGGCAAGCCTTGTAAATATGTACATTGTTCTTTGTTTCATTAATACAAATGCAGTAGAGCCTCTCCCACTGTTTCAGATTTGCAATACCATTTTTATTATTCAGATTAGAAATTGAAATAAAATCATATTTATAACCTTACCTCAAAAATATTGTTATAATTTTTTATTTTCCCTTTTTTTACAAACTACTCCCTCCGTAAACTAATACTATAATATCTGTTAGATCACCTCTGTCTTAAAATATAAGATGTTTTGTAGGCTAAAACTATGACTAAAAAACGTCCTATACTTTGAGATGGAGGTAGTATATTTTATAGAAATCTCCAAATCGTCGTGTTTTCGTAATACAGAAGGGGTATATTTAACCTGTCACGGATTTAGAAAATCATTTGGCTGACATGTGATTAGTCTCCTGCACACCTGATCCCTGAAACAGAGATGAAATTACTCATTAATCGGCAAGCGTGAATGAGCGCGTGTGCATGTGCGTGCGCTACTGTTGAGATGCACTTACGCTGGACTTCTTGCAATAGTGGATGGCGTCATGGACGTCCGTGTCGGCGGCCCTGCCGTGGTACGCGACTCTCGACGTGGCCCCGCGCGCCGGGCTCGCCGCCAACGTGAACCTGCTGCTGTGCCTCCGCGCGATCGCCCTGACCTTCCGGTACAATGGCATCACGAACCGCAGCACCTGCCAGGGCGACGACGCCGCGCGGCGCCTCCCGGCACACAACGTTGTCGGCCGCGGCCTTGAGTGCTTGCTCGTCGGGCTGGCGCACGCACTCAGCGAGATTAGCGTGCTCCGCGCCGAGTGGGAGACCGGCGACGAGAAGGCTGACAACCACGGCGCGCTCGGGGCGTCCGCAGTGTGATGCCGACTGGTGATCACGGACTCGTCGCCGGCTTCTTGCGCGCCAGAGCCGCGGCCGCCTACGGGCTCGCAGGGGAGGAGGCGGCTCGCGCTGATCTGCAGCATCGAGGACGCTTTTCCGGCATCGTCTACTACCGGCAGGTCGAAGTTGAAGTCGATTTCACACGCCGCCGTGGTTACGTCGATGGAGAGGAGATCGTCGTGGGGGTACAAGTCGATGAAGGAGGACGACGTTGAGATTCGGAAGGAATGACCGACGCTGTGGACGAGGCGGTCCAAGGACGGCGGCGAGTGCCGGGCGCTGTCGTCGAGCCACCCGAAGAAGAAGCCGTCGTACTCGGCGAGGTGCCGCAACGACCTGCTACCCTCCATCTCCATGCGCTCAGGCTCAGCCTTGGAGCTTGACGAGTGGACGGGTGTGGTGGTGCATGATGCATCGGACTGAGCACGGGCATGACACGCATATATGGGCAGCGCAGCGCAGCGCGCAGGTGACTCGTCTCGTCTGGTGCAAATCCACATTCTTTTTCATTTTTCCTTTTTGAAATCTATACTACAGCGCGACGCGAGGCCACCACGAATGCAGAACAGGTCTTTATCACCGGTTCGTAAGGGCCTTTAGTGCCGGTACTATGGAGTG
>NC_057805.1:497498797-497504537 GCF_018294505.1 Triticum aestivum
CACTAAAGTGGCACCACGTGGCACGAGCCAGACCCGGGTGCTGGTAGACCATTAGTACCGGTTAATGTTTGGGGGTTTTGGTTTTAATTTTTATTTTTCCATTAATTTTGTGTTTTCCATTAATTCTTTTTTGTTTGCTGGTATTTTACGATACTACATATTGTACACGTGATGCATATATATAAATAGATTTTCTCGTAGAACTGATCATATATATATAATCGAATGCCTCACGACCACCATTAATTATTCACACATACACATGTATATATATACAATTTCTCCTACATGTTGCCTTGGTGCCTTCGGAGCACGATGACAAGTGGTTCATGGGGGCGGTAGCGGCTAATAGTATTCTCCTTTGGGATCTATGACCTGGTCGAGCAAAAATCCCGCTATTTCCTCTTGAAGTGCTCGTATGCGCTCCTGTGATAGGAGTTTGTCCCGCACCTCTTTGAACTATTAAGAAGGAGATCAATATGCATCTGTATTAGTTGTGTGACTATATATCGACAATCATGTAAGATTTTTGTGAATAGTGTTCTGGCAAACGTACCCTGTCCTGTCTATCAGATCTGCTCTTTTCGGACGCCATCATGCGAATGTTCTCGCAAACGTAGTACGCACACACTTCAGTCCCCGGCGCCTGCTTCAGGGCCTTTACGACAATAGAATTTAATCAGATAATAATTAATCAGGCATGTTAATTAATTAATGGTATTGAAACAAGAATTAAAGAGATGGTAGCTAGCTAGCTAGTACTACTTAATTACTTACCTTGGGTCGATACCAATATAGCTTTTGTCGTCATTTTCCTGGAGTCACCTTGATGTACTTTGCCCAAGCCCTACCCACCGGCAAAGAAAATTAATAAAGGAGTTATTAAAAATAGTTCATATCAGGAAATGACGAACTAAATAGGCCGAGATATAGTCAATAATGATTGAAATAACCTGTCGACTATCCCCTTCACGATGTTGTAGTCACTATTTTTTTTAAGTAGTGAGTCCAGTACTTCAACTTTTCCTTCGTCAACTTTAATGTCTAACAAGATCCAGTGGAAGCTGCATGCGCATACGTTTGCATGTATAAATTAAGCGGGCATGTGCATAACACTAATCAACTATAACCCTAAACCCTATACACTTATTAACATGTAGCTAGTAAGCAAAAACAGAATTTGTAGTACAAGACAGTGTGACTCACTCGAAGTTGTAAGGAAGTAGTATATCTTCATTGCTATTGAGGCGCTTCAAGAACTCTACCATGTTTTTCTCTACATCTTGTCTACACCATTTCAATTTCCATGTGTATTCATTAACGGTATTTGGGTCAATGAACCCAATGCCATAGCGTCCAGCTTTTTTCATTTCATACATCTTCATCCTGCATAATACCACAGAAAAGAATATATAGTGAGGATATATAATTACATGTAATTAATGATCAATCAATGAGCACTAGAGCTAGCTTGAGACTTAAATTACAGAAAGAAATCACTTACAGACAATAGCAACTGACGATAGATTTGTCGAGTGCATCTTGATTGAATAACTGAAATAGTTCTGAATACTCAACGGCCAGAGCTTTCTTATGGAAGTAATGATCTTCCTCGACTTGCACCATGAGGGACTCTCGATTGAAAATCTTGGTAATTTTCATGTACCAATCATGCAATTTATACATTCTCGTTGGGAGGTTCTTGACCTCCTCGGGCTCGACCAAAGGTTCACCGCGGACATATTTCCGTTTTATTTCCTCCTCTCTAAGCGGAGGCATGGGCTCGATATCGAGGAGTTGTCCAACAGTGATCTTGAGCATTTCAGCCTGCATTATATGCTCCTCGGTTATTACCACATCGTCCAGCTCGGGAACGTAAACGGTTTGCCCACAATAATATTGGGCGCGCGTACTCTCATGTGTTGTTGGCACAACAAGCGGGGGGGTCGATTGCGCCGCCTGTTCTCCCAGCTGGTGAACGGTTTTCCGCATTTTTTGACAGCTGCTTGTTGGCTCGAGCTCGAGCTCGCTTCTTTCTGTAGTCGTGCTTGATGTGCCTTCCTGATTTGGCACTCATAGTCTGAGTCAACAGGCTTGGGAGCTGGTGGTCTAGCCATACGAATGAAGTGGTCAATCTTTTCCTTAGGCACTTTCTCCCTCGGCGGCGTTGCCGGTTTCGGTCGAAAATGAGCGTCCACTTCGGCCCGCACTATTGCATCGTTTTGCTCCTCGGTCATGTCGTAAGGCCTCTGAGGAAGAGGAGCGAGGCTGCTTGGACCATATTTATATCGCTCGTCTCCGTCTGTACTTTCTGTACTACCTCGACTCGTACCGCTACGCACCATAGCTGCGGCATGTCTCTTCTGCGATTGCTTAGGCGGCGGAGACGGCTGACGTGGCTTAGTTGGAGCAGGAGGAGTGGCCTGATGCTGTGCCGGACTTGAAGCAGGAGGTGTGGCCTGACACAGTGTCGGACTTGAAGCAGGAGGTGTGGCCTGACGCTGTGCCGGACTTGAAGCAGGAGGTGTGGCCTGACATGGTGTCAGACTTGAAACAGGAGGAGTGGCCTGACGCTGTGCCGGACTTGAAGCAGGAGTCTGCTCACGTGTTCGTGGACTTGGAGGAGCGGGAGTCTGCTGACACGGTGGCGGACTTCGAGGAGGAGTCGGCAGACGCGGTGTCGGTGGACTTCGAAAGATGATGCAATCCTTTTTCCATAGGATGAAACGATGTATGGCCTCTCCCAGTGTTTGCTCGTCGTCACCTCCAGGAACGTCAAGCTCTAGCCACGAATATGGGCCCACCACCTCATCAACCAAGACACGAGCATAGCCCGCTGGAATCGGGGCGCAACGGAAGGTTGCTTCGGGGGTAATTGTAAAAGCAACGGCGTTTGCCACCTTCATGGATATGTTCTTCATTTTGAAGTGTAGCTCACACTTAGTGTTCTCTATGATGTCATCCACAGGGTATGTATCCAGCAGTGCGTCGCTCGAGACGGAACCAACACTGCTTCTCGGCATGGATGGGACGGTGCTATCCAATGCTGGATGATCATCCGCTTGCTGCTGCCGCTGCTGAGACCCCCTTTCCTGGCTAAGTGAGTCGATCTGCTGCTGCTGCTGCTGGAATTTGAGTGTCAAGTCCGCGTGCCTTGCTTCTAGGCCTTGAAGGCGTTCTGCGTCCTGCTTCCTCTGCTCCTCCTCCAGCTTCCTCTTCTTCTCCTCCTCCATCTTCTTTCTTGCACGGGTCCTGTAGTCGTCGTTTCATTCCGAAAAGCCCTCATACCAGGGAATAACGCCCTTGCCTCGTGTTCTTCCCGGGTGTTCAGGATTTCCCAGGGCGCGCTTAAGCTTGTCGTTCTCTCTGTTGGGGGTGAACACCCCCTTTCGAGCATCTTCTATTGCGTCAAGTAACTTTTGTTCTGCTCCTTTTAGACTTGCCTTCTTCGAAACCAGGCCTGTCTTTGGGTCCAACGCCCCCCCATGCGCATAGAACCAAGTTCTGCACCTGGGGGGCCAGCTCCTAGTAACCGGAGTGACCCCTGCATCCTCCATCTCTTGCTCAGACTTATCCCACTTAGGCATTGCTACCGCGTAGCCACCTGGACCCAGCCTATGGAACTGCGTCTTTTTTGCGGCATTGGCCTTGTTTTTTCTCGACCGTTCCTTAGATAATTCTGATTCCTTGAATTTCACGAAAGCGGGCCAGTGTTCTCTTTGCTTCTCCAGTGTTCCCTTGAATTCTGGAGTCTTCCTTTCTGCAGCGAGGTAGTTGGCCCATACAGTTTTCTTGTGGGTGTTGAATGTAATTGCCATCTTCGTAAGAGCAGCGTCCTTGACTTTCTGCACATCGGCATCAGTGAAATAATCTGGTAGGGTGAAATGTTCCATCAGAGATTCCCAAAGCTTTTGTTTTGCTCTGTCGTCGACCCAAGTAACATCTGGCCGTTTAGTTTTTGGCTCTTTCCATTCTTGAATGGAGATCGGGAGTTGGTCCGTCACAAGAACTCCGCACTGACGAACGAACTTGCTCGCGATGTTGTTAGGCGTGAGGGGTTCGCCACTAGCTTTGATGGAATCGATGTTGTACTTTACACCCTCCTTCAACTTTTTGCTCGGGCCGCGCTTTGTCCTGCTGTCTGTAGAAGCAGATTTGCTCGATCCGGATGGCTGAAAGAAGAAAGATCGATTCGTTAATATATCTTCAAATAAAAAAACATGTGATGATCACTAGATGCCTGCTTATATAAATATACCTCGCCGGTAGTCTTTGTTATTTCAAGATCAACATTGTATTCGTCATCATAATCATTGTCTGCGTCATCATAATCATAATCATAGTTCATGACTTCATCAGCTCGGTCGTCGAGATCGAATATCTTATCATCACCCTCCCTGGTATTGTTCAGATATTGGGAGCCGTCATTTGCTTCATTCAGATCATCTGGCCTGGTAGGGCTGCGTATGATCTCGAACAGGGCCTCTTCTCCCTCTCTGCCGGTATTGTCCGCCATAGCTTTTATTTAACTAATACAGAAGAAATATAAAACAATTTAGTATTCAAATTACAATGCATGGATGCAATCAATAAGGAAAAACTGAATCATATAGTACATAATATGCATCGTCTCGAATAATATATAATCTCAAATACATCGTCTCGAATAATATATAATCTCGAGTACATCGTCTCGAATAATATATAATCTCGAATACATCGTCTCAAATAATATATAATCTCGAATACATCACTGGCTAGGTAGCTAATAAAGATCGAATACTATAGAAGAATCTAGGCCGCTCGCGGTTCCTGGGGCGCGGGCGGTGGACACCCAAAGACAAGGAACCATCACAGGATCATATCTCCGGTCATTTGCCCAAAGAACCTGCCAGGTATTGGAGAACCTGACGTCCATAGCAGCCATGTAGCGATGGACGTGCTCGTCCTCCTCCCTGACACGACGACGCACCACCTCCGGCGGGGCCGGCTCCCTCTGCACCGAATGTGGCCCATGCGAACGCCACCAAAGGAGATCAAGGTCGACGACGGGACCCGAGGCCGGGTTCCTCACCAAGCGTCGCGCCCCTCCAGGTAGCACCTCCCAGTGCCAGCCCGGCGGAGCCCAATCCCGGACATGGGTCCTCTGAAGCAGGACGTCGTCGCGAACGGGTCGACGGCGAGGATGCGGGCCGGGCATCGTCGACAACAAATACTATATGCCGCAAAAGTAAAGTAACATTTTTTAAATGATTGGATTGTGATTTCTTATATGCAAATTCTAAATTTTATAACTAAAAATATAATAAACTAAAAAAACATCGACCACATCTAAAACTAACATTTCTAACATTTCTATAACTAAAATTGTATAACTAATTTTTCTTTAACATTTCTATATAACAAACATTTCTATAACATTAATACAGAAAAAACTAACATTTCTATATATAACTAACATTTCTATATAACTAACATTTCTATAACATTAATACAGAAAAAACTGAAAAAACTAAAAACTAATAACAGAAAAACTAAAAACTAAAAAAGAAAAAGTAAAAACTAAAAACAGAACAAAAATTGTGTATGTGTGTGTATGGTGTGTATGTGTGTGTATGTGTGTGTATGTGTTGTGTGTGCAGGCGACGGCGACGGCGAGCCAAGGCGACGGCGCCGGCGGCGCACGCGGCGGCTTCGATTGGAGGGAGAGGAGAGGGGGGCAGAGGCTCACAGCGCGGGC
>NC_057805.1:497505078-497511917 GCF_018294505.1 Triticum aestivum
CCATCCTTTAGTACCGGTTGGTGCCACCACCCGGTACTAAAGGGTGTGCGCTGCCAGACGAGGGGCGCAGAAGTTAGTCCCACCTCGCTAGTTGAGGAGCGCCAGGACCAGTTTATAAGCCCCGACGCGGGCACTGCATTGAGTTCCTCTCAATAGCAGGCCTTCTGGGCCTACCTCTCCTACTCTGCCTGTGGGCCTACTGGGCTTGCGGGCCTGCATCCTGGCCCAACTATAGGTTGGGTTTCTAGTCGTATGCAGGCCGCTCTGGCCCAGTAGGTGGGCTTTTTTATTTTCTTATTTTTTTTGCTTTATTTATTTTTGAGTTGTTTTTTTCTGTATTTAGAGTTTCTTTGGGAATATTTTTGCTTTAGGTACAAAAAATTACAAACTTTCTGTTAGTGCCGGTAGTTTACAAATTTGAATAGTTTACATTTTGAATTATTTGAAATTTGTGTGAATCACTAGTTTGTGAATAACTTAACTTTGAAAATAGATTTTCAGTGATTCTTTTTTCTTATGTTTAATATTAGTGTGTTTTATCATTATATTCAATTTGGTAATGCTTAGGTTATTTAGAAAATGAAATCCCTTTGTAACGGATGAGTTTTCGTCCGAAACCCTGATACTTCGAAAGAGATTGTCCATTTTATACACGAAGGGCATCCAGTTTTTGCGGTAACCCTCTCTACTTTTTTGCACATGCTATGTGGGTGAAATTATGATACCATGCCAACTTTCAACCTTTTCTGAGTTCATTTGAAATGTTTTTCAATTTCAGGGTCATTTAGGTGAAAAAATCAGTAAATGCATGGAAGAATTTGTTTGCATATAAAATTTCTTCGCGTTTCAAATGCCAAAACACATAACTACCCTAACTATTACAGAGATTCCCTCCTGGGTGTGAAACACAGAAGAAAGTCATGATAGTGAAGCCGATCACATCCCAGATCTTTGGGTGTGAAACTTTTTCTTCGCGTATGTCCCTTTGCGCCGTAGCCATGGAAAATCTTCATCATTTAACTGGATGCTCGGGTCAATATTCACTATGAATGGAGCAATTTCATCAAACTTTTCATAATCTTCTGACATGTCTGTCTTGTCATCCACTCCCACCATGTATCTCTTCCCAGAAAGAACTATGTGGCGCTTTGGCTCATCGTATGATGCATTCGCTTCCTTATCTTTTCTTTTTCTCGGCTTGGTAGACATATCCTTCACATAGAAAACCTGTGCCACATCATTAGCTACGACGAATGGTTCGTCTGCATACGCAAGATTGTTGAGATCCACTGTTGTCATTCCATACTGCGGGTCTTCCGTTACCCCATATCGTGTCATATTGACCCATTTGCACCGAAACAAAGGGACCTTCAAATCACGTCCATAGTCAAGTTCCCATATCTCCTCTATGTAACCATAGTATGTTTCCTTTCCCGTCTTGATTGTTGCATCAAAGTGGACACCACTGTTTTGGTTGGTGCTCTTCTTATCTTGGGCGATCGTGTAAAATGTATTACCATTTTTCTCGTATCCTTTGAAAGTTATTATATTCGAAGATGGTAACTGGGACAGCGAGTACTGGTCATCTTCAATAGAGGCGTCATGCATGGTACGTGTCTGCAACTAGCCGGCGAAACTCCTGGTTTGTTCACGTGTAATCCAGTCATCAGACCGCTCCGGGTGTTTGGAGCGTAGAAAATTCTTGTGTTCGTCCATATACAGAGCCACCAAGGCGGAATTCTGTATAACTGTGTAGTGTGCTTCAGTGAGAGAATGTCCGTCCATACATATTTTTTGATTCCCTCCTAGCGTGCCTTTTCCATCCAGTCTGCCCTTATGCCGCGATTCAGGAACACCAATCGGCTTAAGGTCAGGAATAAAGTCAATACAAAACTCAATGACCTCCTCATTTTCATGGCCCTTGGAGATGCTTCCTTCTGGCCTAGCACGGTTATGAAAATATTTCTTTAAGACTCCCATGAACCTCTCAAAGGGGAACATATTGTGTAGAAATACAGGACCCAAAACGCTAATCTCTTCGCATAGGTGAACTAGGACGTGCGCCATGATGTTGAAGAAGGATGGTGGGAACACCAACTCGAAACTGACAAGACATTGCACCAAATCATTCTCTAACCTTGGTATGATTTATGGATCGATTACTTTCTGAGAGATTACATTGAGGAATGCACATAGCTTCACAATGGCTAATCGAACGTTATCCGGTAGAAGCCCCCTCGATGCAACCGGAAGCAGTTGCGTCATAATCACGTGGCAGTCATGAGACTTTAGGTTCTGGAACTTTTTCTTTGCCATGTTTATTATTCCCTTTATATTCGACGAGAAGCCAGACGGTACCTTAATACTGAGCAGGCATTCAAAGAAGATTTCCTTCTCTTCTTTGGTAAGAGCGTAGCTGGCATGACCCTGATGTATGCCGTCTTTTCCATGCATACGTTGTTGGTCCTCCCGTGCCTCAGGTGTATCTTTTGTCTTCCCATACACGCCCAAGAAGCCAAGCAGGGTCACGCAAAGATTCTTCGTCACGTGCATCACGTCGATTGCAGAGCGGACCTCTAGATCTTTCCAATAGGGCAGGTCCCAAAATATAGATTTCATCTTCCACATGGGTGCGCGTCCGTCAGCGTCATTTGGAACAGGTTGTGCGCCAGGACCCTTTCCAAAGACTACCTTCAAATCCTTGACCATATCATGTACATCAGCACCAGTACGGTGGTGAGGCTTCGTCCGGTGATCCGCCTCACCTTTGAAATGCTTGCCTGTCTTTCTTACGGGATACCTGCTCGGAAGAAATCGACGATGTCCCAGGTACACATTCTTCCTACAATTTTCCAAATATATACTGTTGGTATTATCCAAACAGTGCGTGCATGCGCGGTATCCCTTGTTTGTCTGTCCTGAAAGGTTACTGAGAGCAGGCCAATCATTGATGGTCACGAACAGCAAGGCCTTTAGGTCAAATTCTTCCCCCATGTGCTCATCCCACGCACGTACACCTGTTCCATTCCACAACTGTAAGAGTTCTTCAACTAATGGCCTTAGGTACACATCAATGTCGTTGCCGGGTTGCTTAGGGCCTTGGATGAGCACTGGCATCATAATGAACTTCCGCTTCATGCACAACCAAGGAGGAAGGTTATACAAACATAGAGTCACAGGCCAGGTGCTATGGTTGCTGCTCTGCTCCCCAAAAGGATTAATGCCATCTGCGCTTAGACCAAACCATACGTTCCTTGCGTCATCTGCAAACTCCTTCCCGTACTTTCTCTCAATTTTTCTCCACTGCGACCCGTCAGCGGGTACTCTCAACTTTCCGTCTTTCTTACGGTCTTCTCTGTGCCATCGCATCGCCTTGGCATGCTCTTTGTTTTGGAACAAACGTTTCAACTGTGGTATTATAGGACCATACCACATCACCTTGGCAGGAATCTTCTTCCTGGGGCGCTCGCCCTCGACATCACCAGGGTCATCGCGCCTGATCTTATAGCGCAATGCACCGCATACCGGGCAAGCGTTCAAATCCTCGTACTCACCGCGGTAGAGGATGCATTCATTAGGGCATGCATGTATCTTCTGCACCTCTAACCCTAGAGGGCAGACAACCTTCTTTGCTTCGTACGTACTCTCGGGCAATTCGTTGTCCTTTGGAAGCATATTCTTTATCATTACCAGCAAATTTCCAAATCCCTTGTCAGATACACCATTCTCTGCCTTCCATTGCAGCAATTCCAGTGTGGTGCCCAACTTTTTCTTGTCAGCTTCGCAATTCGGGTACAACAATTTCTTGTGATCCTCTAACATGCGCTGCAACTTCTTCTTCTCCAAATCACTTGAGCAGTTTCTCTTTGCATCGGCAATGGCCCGACCTAGATCATCAGCGGGCTCATCTGATGCCTCTTCTTCAGCTTCTTCCCGCATTGCCGGCTGAGCTTCTTCCCCCATTGTTGTATCATCGTATTCAGGGAACCCATGGCCAGGATAGTTGTCGTCGTCCTCTTCTTCTTCATTGTCTTCCATCATAACCCCTCTTTCTCCGTGCTTGGTCCAAACATTATAGTGGGGCATGAAACCGGACTTAAACAGGTGCACATGAATGGTTCTTGACGTAGAGTAATTGTGATCATTCTTACAGACTAAACATGGACAAGGCATAAAACCATCCGCCCGCTTGTTTGCCTCAGCCGCAAGCAGAAAAGTTTGCGCGCCATTAATGAACTCGGGAGAGCATCGGTCATCGTACATCCATTGTTGGCTCATCTTCATTACACATGTGACGCCCCCGGTTTGACCGTACACTAATCATGCACGCAAATGTGTACGATCAAGATCAGGGACTCACGGGAAGATATCACAACACAACTCTAAAACATAAATAAGTCATACAAGCATCATAATACAAGCCAGGGGCCTCGAGGGCTCGAATACAAGTGCTCGATCACAGACGAGTCAGTGGAAGCAACAATATCTGAGTACAGACATAAGTTAAACAAGTTTGCCTTAAGAAGGCTAGCACAAACTTGGATACAGATCGAACGAGGCGCAGGCCTCCTGCCTGGGTCCTCCTAACTACTCCTCGAAGCCGAACTCCACGTAGAATCATCCTCCGGGATCTCTAGCTCCTGGACTCCAGCATCTGGTTGCGACAATCAGGTATAGAAAGGGGAAAAGAGGGAGAAAAGCAATCGTGAGTACTCATCCAAAGTACTCGCAAGCAAGGAGCTACACTACATATGCATGGGTATATGTGTAAAGGGCCATATCAGTGGACTGAACTGCAGAATGCCAGAATAAGGGGGGATAGCTAGTCCTGTCGAAGACTACGCTTCTGGCCACCTCCATCTTGCAGCATGTAGAAGAGAGTAGATGGTAAGTTCACCAAGTAGCATCGCATAGCATAATCCTACTCGGCGATCCCCTCCTCGTCGCCCTGTTAGAGAGCGATCACCGGGTTATATCTGGCACTTGGAAGGGTGTGTTTTATTAAGTATCCAGTTCTAGTTGTCATAAGGTCAAGGTACAACTCCGGGTCGTCCTTTTACCGAGGGACACGACTATTCGAATAGATAAACTTCCCTGCCGGGGTGCACCACATAACCCAACACGCTCGATCCCATTTGGCCGGACACACTTTTCTGGGTCATGCCCGGCCGCGGAAGATCAACACGTCGCAGCCCCACCTAGGCTCAACAGAGAGGTCAACACGCCGGTCTAAATCCTATGCGCGCAGGGGTCTGGGCCCATCGCCCATTGCACACCTGCACGTTGCGTGCGCGGCCGGAAGCAGACCTAGCCTAGTAGGCGTTCCAGTCCAATCCGGCGCGCGCCGCTCCGTCGCTGACGTCAAGAAGAGCTTCGGCTGATACCACGACGTCGGGATACCCATAACTACTCCCGCGTAGATGGTTAGTGCGTATAGACCAAATGGCCAGACTCAGATCAAATACCAAGATCTCGTTAAGCGTGTTAAGTATCCGTGAACGCCGACCAGGGCCAGGCCCACCTCTCTCCTAGGTGGTCTCAACCTGCCCTGTCGCTCCGCCATAAAGTAACAGTCGGGGGCCGTCAGGAACCCAGGCCCACCTCTACCGGGATGGAGCCACCTATCCTTTCAGCCCCCTCATCAGAATCACTTGCGGGTACTCAACGAGCCGACCCGACTTTAGTCACCACATGTGTCATGTATATAAAGTATATAGTATATACCCATGATCACCTCCCGAAGTGATCACGGCCCAGTAGTATAGCATGGCAGACGGACAAGAGTGTAGGGCCACTGATGGAACACTAGCATCCTATACTAAGCAGTAGGATAGCAGGCAAGGGTAACAACTGTAGCAACAATGACAGGCTATGCATCAGGATAGGATTAACGGAAAGCAGTAACATGCTACACTACTCTAATGCAAGCAGTATAGATAAGTAATAGGCGATATCTGGTGATCAAGGGGGGGGGGCTTGCCTGGTTGCTCTGGCAAGTAGGAGGGGTCGTCAACTCCGTAGTCGAACTGGGCAGCAGCAACGTCGGTCTCGTATTCTACCGGAGAGAAGAGGGGGGAAGAAACAGTAAATACAATGCAAACATAACCATGACGATGCGTGACATGACAATGAGCGGTGCTAGGTGTGCCCTAACGCGGCAGTAGGTGGTACCGGCGAAAGGGGGAAACATCCAGGAAAATATCCCCGGTGTTTCGCGTTCTCGGACAGATGAACCGGAGGTGAAATGTTACAGGTTTGCTATGCTACGGATGTATGGCGGGCGTACGGGCTGCGTATTCGGATTCGTCTCGTCGTTCTGAGCAACTTTCATGTACAAAGTTTTTCCATCCGAGCTACGGTTTATTTTATAATAATTTTAGAAGATTTAAATCATTTTAAACTATTTTTAATTCGAAAATTAAATGTTAAATTGCTAGGGGTACACAGAAGTGTACCCACAGATGGGCTTGTGTGGATGACCAGTAGGCCTAGTTGACTTGGTCAACTGCCCAGTCAGCAGAGGCTGGCTGATGGGGCCGGTCAAAGTCAACGGCCCAGTCAGCATTGACCGTTGACTGGTCAAAATGACCAGTGGGTCCCGATTGTCAATGACTCAGGTTAACTAAACAGGATTAGTTAATTTAATTTAGTGATTAGGTTAATTAAACTAAATTAATTAAGTTAATTAATCTGTAATTAATTAATATATATTTTTAATATATATATTTTTATTCTTCTTTTTTTTAACGTTTTCGTTTCAGGGGCGTGGGGCCACGCTGGCAGTGGCCCATCTGGCCACTGGAGCGGCTATCGGGGCCACGGGAGCGGGCCGCTCGCCC
>NC_057805.1:497512646-497520046 GCF_018294505.1 Triticum aestivum
ATTGGATCGGGGGAGAAGACGAGGGAGCAAGAGGGGGAGAGATCGGGGGGAAGTGGGGTTAGGGTTTGGGGGGGTTGACCAAATAGGCCAACGGGCGTGCGGGAGTGGGTCGGCCTGGTGGTTTGGTGGCCTGCTGGGCCGTGGCCCAGTGGGCCAGGGGGTTTGTTGTTTTTTTTAATTATTATTATTTGTAGTTTCTTTTATTTTTATTTTTTTGTTTTACAAAAATTACCACTAGTGCCTAAATTTGTATTTATCAACAAACTACTGTGAGATTAATCCTTAACCCATAATAAAATAGTTTTAGCTTTTTATAAATTCAATAGGCATTTGTTTAATTGTTTTCACTATTGTTTTAATTGTTTTAGAGCCTTTAAACATTTTATCAAAGCTTGGTTTCTCCACCATAATTACTTACGATTTATTTTACACAACCCGAACATTTTAGTTTTGATATTTGAAAATTTTACTGTTTGCCTATATTTTATATTTTAACTTGAATCGTTTTTGAACTAACTCGAGTTTATCAACAGTAACCGAGGTGACATGGCACCATCAGCAGAGGTTTACTGTAGCTTGATTATCCGGGCGTCACAATTCTCCTCCACTACAAGAAATCTCGTCCCGAGATTTAAGAGGGAAGTAAAGGGGGAAGGTTCGGGTTACGAAATTCTAGGGAGTGTTCTTGGTCTTGGTTGTTCTTCTCGAAGAGGTTGATCCATTACATTGATGTCTTCATTCTGCTGTTTCAGGTCATCATGATAAAGTTGTCGTCCTTTCTTCGGGAACTCCATCGTACTTACGACAGAGTAAGGGGGTATTCCGGAAGAACGGACCTCTGCAAGGTTTACTATCTGGTCAATATCATCGGGGAAGGTGGCGGAAAGTAACTCTCGAACTAAATCTTAAGAAAAGCCGAGAGCAAGTAAGAAAGTACCATGAGAAGTTTCAAACGGGTAGGCAATCGTTCGAAGCCTGAAACAAAGTGTGAAAGGGGTTCAAAGCAATCGGAATAAGTATTATGTCTGATGCCGGTATAGATCAGTAGGACGGTGGTTCGTGAATTACATACGAGGCCACGCGCGATGAATAAATTTGGGAACAGGGGGTGCACAGGAGAGTCAGGTTTCGATCCTATGGAACTGTGGGTTATGGGCCCACCATGTGGGTTAAAGGTAGGAAGGGCGGTGACATCTTGCACGATCATGATAGCAAGGCATGTCAGAGGGTAGCCTGTCAGTTATATGTCAGCAACATCGTCGGTACCAAGGGCGAGGGACGAAGAGAACCATTTTCCTGCTCGTTGAAACAAGGCGGACCATTAGGCAAGGTTCTCGTCCATCGGTGGTTTACCGAAATGTCACCAACAATAGTAACAGGGTCTTACTGACAGAGTTGTACACCGAGGTGTTTACATAAGCAGGAGAATATTACTGCTTAGATCATATAGATCACCAGAAAGGTTAAACCAAACAATGGAAAGGAAAATATGATTATCAGATTAAACAGAAGAATGGAAAGGAAAATGTGTTTAAACACATATTTCAATGGTATATCCTTCCCAAGGACAAGCAGAGCATGATATGCATGACATGATATAATGTAGAAAACTCTTTAGGTACGGGAGAGAAATTTCATGACATTACCCATACAACGGTGTTTGGATAATTGAGCAGGAAACAATTAGCTTTGGGCTTCAAATGTTCCTGTTGAAAATCGGAGTACCATAGACATGCTTCGAGATAGCATTGACATGGTCAACAGGTGAAGATCAGACTTTGGAAACAAAAAAAGATCCATCAGGAACAACTTATAGAATAAGTCTTACAATTTCCTCATGGAAGAATAGCTAACCTTGCTAAAAGGGAAAACTTATAACAATAGGTCCTCCCGTCAGGTGTGCTGGGTATCATCACCTTACCGGGTCATAAATAGGCCAATGTTATAACTCTTGGAAATATGTTCCAACCATCATATCTGACCGAGATTCAGATCTGATTGGTGTCAGGATAACTCAGACTCAGGACGCCTGAGAAGAAAGGTGCAACACAAATTGACGAGACGACATTGTAAGATTCTCGGGAAATGAACTATGGAAGCGAGTTCTGAACAAGGGTCCATCATTAAATCAAGGGGAGGTGAGGAGGTGACTGATTGACTCAGCGACAATCCGTTGAGATTTCCAAAAGATGGATTTCCCCAACTATGTGAACAAGGAGATAACATAGCTAGATCGAATGACTTAATGACGTATGCTCGAGGAAAACATACACAGTTAAACATTGGTTGAAATGTGCACCCGAAATATGGGCTAGGTAGCACGATCAATGTTCGAATGATGATTCATTAAACCATAGACGTAGAATGAAACTATAGGCCAATAACTTCAAAGCATTAGGGTTGCTAGAAGTTTAGAATTTACACATCACAGACCATTTGTCGGTATTTCGTTTAGAAACAACATGGGGATCAGAAAACAAATGGAGATGGCGAGAAGTATTACTATATCAAGAATTCTCAAGAGGTGGAGAAATTCTCACAATATCCTTGACATAAAAGATGGTAATACTCCAAGGTAGAACATAACATAGGCTGGTTAGCAAGGAGCTCCATAACTTGATCAAGTTTGTGATGAAAGGAATGTAAGGATGTTGTCGATGGTAACTCAAATTACCAAGGAACGAGGATGGCACTTATCATCAAGAATTCCATTGATATCCTGGAAGGAGTCAAAATGTTGATGATGTTCACGGCAAATTTTGTCAAGAGGCTCCACGAAGATGTAATCGACCGGCGATGACATCAAGTCAAAGGAATGATGAAGCGATAGGTTATTGGAACCACGGGTAGGACACAAACTCGAAATCAAGTATGCTGTTCAAGGAGAAGTGATATGACGAGGAAGATCGACGCAAGATTAGCTCACTGTCGAAATTTGTGCGCTGGGAAGGACCAGGTAGCACAGTTAAAATCGGCACGATGATGACATAGCCGAGCAGGCTAGGGATGACGTGATCGAGTACGAACTCGTAAGCAAAGGAGATTACTAAGAGTTGTTTAATCGTGATGCGGACTCGATTCAGTTATCGATGTCCTTGAGTGTTTAATAACTCGGAGCCCGTGAAAATTTGGAATCAATGAGAATGTAATACTTGATGGAGAACTCATAGGAAGTTATGCAGTTCCGTGATCATCTCGAGATACCAGGGGGTAATACTCAACGACAAACCAAAGTAGAGGTTGGACTGGGGTATTGCTCTTACAGAAGACAAGTGCTTAAATTTGTACGAGAAATGGTATTTAAAGGAGAACATGGTCGGAACCACGTCCACGGATACCAGATGAACTTATTACAAGGGGATAATTATTTTAAGAGAAGCTTCCATGATAAGTTATACATCGTGTCCATGGGCATGAACGCAAGGTTCAAGGTCGACTCCCACTTCTTCAATGTATAACCTTCCATTCACTCCTCGCTTTGATAAAGGCTTTAGTGTTGAAAGTTTTACCTGGTGAAATACCAGATGATCGAGTATGACTCGTGAAAACTTCTGAGTTCACACATATTAAGGAAGGCATAGGTTCAACCCGTCAGGGTATCGTGGAAACATATACCACCAGCTTCAATAGTAAATACCACCAGCTCGAAAACAGAGCATGGTTGAGAAAACAGAGGATACAATTTACCCAAGGCTTTATATATCCGTGGAAAGACTCAGGTTATTAGAATATGAAGGACACTGTCGGATAATAATCCAACAAGAGGTCCGGTGGTCTACAACGGAGCTGATGTGAGTATCGGTACTCTATCAAAGGAAGAAGGAATGCAAGTGCATCGGATTATAGAAACAACTGACTAACTCAAAGCTTAAATGCAAGGAATTATGAATTCCAAGACAAGGGATCAGAAGCAATGCTCTGATTAGGGATGGATAAGCTGAATAGACTTAGGGATACAACCGATCAAGGCATTGATTGGTCAAGAACCAGCTCGTATCCAAATGACGTCTGAGCCGGAAGAATGAATTCTAGGATCTGATTGAGGATTGCGAGCATTCGCAACAAATTGAATCAACGGACTCAAAATGACGGCGCATAAGGATATTAACGAATATTGCCAGACATATGGAAAGCATCCATCATGCAAGCAGACAAGTATTGCAGAGCAATAAGCTACTAAGGATTTTTGGAGGATCGAATAGTATTTCGAAGATCATTGTGAAACACATGAACAACTGGGGGATGAGCGGATACTCGATAAATGCGAGAATTATCCGTAGGGGTATTCAGGTGACAAAGAACAGCAAGGCAGTAAGCTCAAAGGATTATCAAAACAACGACGAGTATTTCGGGGTATCTTGCAATAACAAGACCAACTGGGGATGAATGTAAGAACAACAACTGCAAGTAGTTATCCATAAGGGTTGACGGTGGAAGGGGAATTGCAAACGCGATGAACACAAGTTCTCGGGTTAACAGCGGAGAGTATCTTCAGGGTCTTCACGTGCAGCAGACGATCATTAGCAATAAGGGGCTCTCCGGGTGAAAGTGATAACGAGATCCTAATGTTAGATTTAGCAAAATTCATTTAACCCGAATAGAAGAGATGTCAGAGTCCCAGAGTATAGGTTGAGGAATAAAAGATCCTACTACCACCCAATGGTGACGTGGGCCCGTAAGCCACACAGTCATGTTAGTAAAAGTTTTGTAAAGGCTAGACTCGACTTCGGCCAAGGAGTTTGGAAGGGGGATTCCTACAGGCAGTCGGCTCTGATACCAACTTGTGACGCCCCCGGTTTGACCGTACACTAATCATGCACGCAAATGTGTACGATCAAGATTAGGGACTCACGGGAAGATATCACAACACAACTCTAAAACATAAATAAGTCACACAAGCATCATAATACAAGCCAGGGGCCTCGAGGGCTCGAATACAAGTACTCGATCACAGACGAGTCAGCGGAAGCAACAATATCTGAGTACAGACATAAGTTAAACAAGTTTGCCTTAAGAAGGCTAGCACAAACTTGGATACAGATCGAATGAGGCGCAGGCCTCCTGCCTGGAATCCTCCTAACTACTCCTCGAAGCCGAACTCCACGTAGAATCATCCTCCGGGATCTCTAGCTCCTGGACTCCAGCATCTGGTTGCGACAATCAGGTATAGAAAGGGGAAAAGAGGGAGAAAAGCAATCGTGAGTACTCATCCAAAGTACTCGCAAGCAAGGAGCTACACTACATATGCATGGGTATATGTGTAAAGGGCCATATCAGTGGACTGAACTGCAGAATGCCAGAATAAGGGGGGATAGCTAGTCCTGTCGAAGACTACGCTTCTGGCCACCTCCAACTTGCAGCATGTAGAAGAGAGTAGATGGTAAGTTCACCAAGTAGCATTGCATAGCATAATCCTACCCGGCGATCCCCTCCTCGTCGCCCTGTTAGAGAGCGATCACCGGGTTATATCTGGCACTTGGAAGGGTGTGTTTTATTAAGTATCCAGTTCTAGTTGTCACAAGGTCAAGGTACAACTCCGGTTCGTCCTTTTACCGAGGGACACGGCTATTCGAATAGATAAACTTCCCTGCAGGGGTGCACCACATAACCCAACACGCTCGATCCCATTTGGCCGGACACACTTTTCTGGGTCATGCCCGGCCGCGGAAGATCAACACGTCGCAGCCCCACCTAGGCTCAATAGAGAGGTCAACACGCCGGTCTAAATCCTATGCGCGCAGGGGTCTGGGCCCATCGCCCATTGCACACCTGCACGTTGCGTGCGCGGCCGGAAGCAGACCTAGCCTAGTAGGCGTTCCAGTCCAATCCGGCGCGCGCCGCTCCGTCGCTGACGTCAAGAAGAGCTTCGGCTGATACCACGACTTCGGGATACCCATAACTACTCCCGCGTAGATGGTTAGTGCGTATAGACCAAATGGCCAGACTCAAATCAAATACCAAGATCTCGTTAAGCGTGTTAAGTATCCGCGAACGCCGACCAGGGCCAGGCCCACCTCTCTCCTAGGTGGTCTCAACCTGCCCTGTTGCTCCGCCATAAAGTAACAGTCGGGGGCCGTCAGGAACCCAGGCGCACCTCTACCGGGATGGAGCCACCTGTCCTTTCAGCCCCCTCATCAGAATCACTTGCGGGTACTCAACGAGCCGACCCGACTTTAGTCACCACATGTGTCATGTATATAAAGTATATAGTATATACCCATGATCACCTCCCGAAGTGATCACGGCCCAGTAGTACAGCATGGCAGACGGACAAGAGTGTAGGGCCACTGATGGAACACTAGCATCCTATACTAAGCAGTAGGATAGCAGGCAAGGGTAACAACTGTAGCAACAATGGCAGGCTATGCATCAGGATAGGATTAACGGAAAGCAGTAACATGCTACACTACTCTAATGCAAGCAGTATAGATAAGGAATAGGCGATATCTGGTGATCAAGGGGGGCTTGCCTGGTTGCTCTGGCAAGTAGGAGGGGTCGTCAACTCCGTAGTCGAACTGGGCAGCAGCAGCGTCGGTCTCGTAGTCTACCGGAGAGAAGAGGGGGGAAGAAACAGTAAATACAATGCAAACATAAGCATGACGATGCGTGACATGACAATGAGCGGTGCTAGGTGTGCCCTAACGCGGCAGTAGGTGGTACCGGCGAAGGGGGGAAACATCCGGGAAAATATCCCCGGTGTTTCGCGTTTTCGGACAAATGAACCGGAGGTGAAATGTTACAGGTTTGCTATGCTACGGATGTGTGGCGGGCGAACGGGCTGCGTATTCGGATTCGTCTCGTCGTTCTGAGCAACTTTCATGTACAAAGTTTTTCCATCCGAGCTACGGTTTATTTTATAATAATTTTAGAAGATTTAAATCATTTTAAACTATTTTTAATTCGAAAATTAAATGTTAAATTGCTAGGGGTACACAGAAGTGTACCCACAGATGGGCTTGTGTGGATGACCAGTAGGCCCAGTTGACTTGGTCAACTGCCCAGTCAGCAGAGGCTGGCTGATGGGGCCGGTCAAAGTCAACGGCCCAGTCAGCATTGACCGTTGACTGGTCAAATTGACCAGTGGGTCACGATTGTCAATGACTTAGGTTAACTAAACAGGATTAGTTAATTTAATTTATTGATTAGGTTAATTAAACTCAATTAATTAAGTTAATTAATATGTAATTAATTAATTAATATATATTTTTAATATATATATTTTTATTCTTCTTTTTTTTAACGTTTTCGTTTCAGGGGCGTGGGGCCACGCTGGCAGTGGCCCATCTGGCCACTGGAGCGGCTATCGGGGCCACGGGAGCGGGCCGCTCGCTCGGACGGGCACGAGCCACAGGACGCGCCAGGGCGCCGGCGCAGCGCCAGCGGCAGGCGCCCGAAGGGGG
>NC_057805.1:497520406-497523712 GCF_018294505.1 Triticum aestivum
GAGAGGCGGGGAAGCGGTGAGTGACGGCGTCGGGGGCGGCTCCGGGGCGACGTGGCAGCGACGGGATGGCGCCGGCGACGTGGTGGTGGTCGGCGACGGCGTCAGGGCGTCCGGGGCGGGGCCGGCGTTGTCGTGCCCGATCCAGATTGGATCGGGGGAGGAGACGAGGGAGCGAGAGGTGGAGAGATCGGGGGGAAGTGGGGTTAGGGTTTTGGGGGGTTGACCAAATAGGCCAACGGGCGTGCGGGAGTGGGCCGGCCTGGTGGTTTGGTGGCCTGCTGGGCCGTGGCCCAGTGGGCCAGGGGGTTTGTTGTTTTTTTTATTTTTATTTTTTTGTTTTACAAAAATTACCACTAGTGCCTAAATTTGTATTTATCAACAAACTACTGTGAGATTAATCCTTAACCCATAATAAAATAGTTTTAGCATTTTATAAATTCAATAGGCATTTGTTTAATTGTTTTCACTATTGTTTTAATTGTTTTCGAGCCTTTAAACATTTTATCAAAGCTTGGTTTCTCCACCATAATTACTTGCGATTTATTTGACACAACCCGAACATTTTAATTTTGATATTTGAAAATTTTACTGTTTGCCTATATTTTATATTTTAACTTGAATCGTTTTTGAACTAACTCGAGTTTATCAACAGTAACCGAGGTGACGTGGCACCATCAGCAGGGGTTTACTGTAGCTTGATTATCCGGGCGTCACAACACAACACTGAATAGACCAAATTAATACAAGTTCATACATAAAGTTCATACAAGACTTAAATGCAACAAACAAATAACTCTCTAACTAAAGAATTTAAATGCAACAACAAATGCGATCAAGATCGCAACTAAGGTAACAATTGATCCAACAGGTTAATGATACCAAGCCTCACTATCAATGGCATATTTTCTAATCTTTCTAATCTTCAAGCGCATTTTCTCCATCTTGATCTTGTGATCCATCGGCAACATGCAACTCCAATTCCATCTTCTCCCCCTCAATTCTTTTGAATTTTTCTTTCAAATACTCGTTTTCTCTTTCAACTAAATTTAACCTCTCGACAATAGGGTCGGTTGGAATTTCCGGTTCACAAACCTCCTAGACAAAAATATCTATGTCAACTTGATGGGCATAATTTGTCATAAACACAAAATGCAACAACTAGTTTTAAAAGAGAATATACCACATCCGAATCATAACAAGGACGAGGGCCGACGGGGACGGATATCAAAACCATGGCACTATGTATAACAAACAACGTACGGGTAAGATAATTATACGAGTAACTATATATCCAAATCACACAAACATCAATTTGGTAATGTAAAATATTCATGAACAAGAGGCTCACCACAAGGTGGTGCCGGCGACGGAACGGTGCGGGCGATCGACTGTGGTTACGACGGAGATTTAGAAGGCACTAAGTAAACCACACCTACATATGCAAACTAAGGGTTAGTTTTGACCACGAATTGCATATAAATCAAAAACTAGCACATATATTTTCTACCAAATTACTAAACTCTTAAATTAATCACTATACAAAGCATTGCAAGAGCTAATCTAGCAATGAGAGATGAAAGGACAAAGTTGCTAACCTTTGTGATAATTTGAATGGATGGGGCCTTCAAATCTTGACAAATTTTGGGCAAAATGTGTGATGAGCTCGAGAGGAAGAGGGGAAGAACAGAGAGGAGAGGGGAAAGGGGAAGAACAGAGCGAGCTCGGGTGGACGAAGAGCTTATGTAGGACGATCTTTAGCACCGGTTCGTGC
The DNA here is from genome assembly GCF_018294505.1 of Triticum aestivum. NCBI lineage: Eukaryota > Viridiplantae > Streptophyta > Magnoliopsida > Poales > Poaceae > Triticum > Triticum aestivum. The sequence continues at coordinate 497,522,178 of NC_057805.1, forward strand.
CATGAACCGGTACAAAAGGTGCTGGAGGGGCCCCGGGCTGAGAACACCCTGCCACCACTCACTTTAGTACCGGTCCGTGGCACGAACCGGTGCTAAAGGTCGGTCACGAACCGGTACTAATGAAAGCGGCTGGCTAGCCGTTGGAACCGGCACTAATGCACACATTAGTGCCGGCTCAAAAGAAAACCGGCATTAATGTGCTTGACATTTGATCCTTTTTCTACAAGTGCACGATCATGCATGCTTGTGGCCGCTAGCCAGATCGAGAGTGGTGCACACCACGTCGCGCCAGAAGCATCCATGGGGAACGAGAACGTATCCTGTGGACCGAACGATCTGGTGCACCAAATGCTCCAATAGCTTGTGGGCCATTATATGCGGAATGAAGGGACCTGATCCATCTAGGTGGAGCCTACTGGCACATTTACAAAATAACCCTGAGGTGCAGTTAAATCTAGCGAATCGACTCCCCCCACCCAGTTCATCTCTCTCCCGTCGCCTTTTGCTATACCACCGGACCAGGCTGAGATAGGGTTACAGAAAATGGGGAATCTGCTCTGCGATCAATTGTGTCTACATAGCGGCGTTGCACCTCCGGAGATGTCGACACTATGGTTGAATAGGAGCTGGCCATCATCCTTTACATCAGGTGATCCGAGGTATGAGCATGAATTTGATTCTTCTATTCTTCATGTGCATCCATACTTAGTTCTTCCGCTCATCAGTTTCCCCAATTTGTCTGAAACCGGCATTTGGGAATATGAATGCCTGGAAGGGGAATTGCTAAACCTAGGTTCACCTATATTTTTGGATTTGGTTTCTCTTATTGTTACTGTCGTTTGTAGCTAGCCTGCTATATGTCATCCTCATGTGACAATTTTTCAACTCTGCAAAGCACCGTTCAATCTTTTCCTCTGTGTTTTATTGCTCTGTACTTTAGCATAATTCTTGCACCATAATTTAGCAAGTGAGAACATATGCAGCAGTTCAAGAATCTTGCGCATATTTGCTTCTTCCTTTAGCCATGTGTCAAGTTCATATTCTATTCTTATAACTCATCACCACTCTCTCCTAATTCATTCAATTAATGGCTGGGAGATATTGTGACTAATGTTGTTCCAGTTGACTTAAATGCATTATGTTGTTGATTGAAACTAGGAATGGTGTGACTGTTTGAGGATGCATGAGCTACAAGTTTACCCTTATAATCTTATCCTCTTTCACAACAGTCTGACTGGAAAAAAAAACATGATGCGCTCTCTATTCTGTTTCTTGGTTTTTACAAATTTAAATAGGAAGTGCACTTACGATGTCCAATTTGAAATTTGTAAAAGCAGTACTACTTGTTTCTGATCCTGATTTTCGTGCTGAACATTTTGATATATTATACGTTTTTTGCTGGCATCGTATGCAAAAGTTATAGCCGTTTTACATTTTCCCTACACTTTTTGCAAAACATGTCCAAATTTAAGTTTTTTAATTTTCCTAACTAGTAGATGTGGTAACATAACTACATCTCGAAGGATTTTAACTTT